>NW_011494724.1:1124955-1133758 GCF_000754665.1 Bison bison bison
TTGGAACCAGTCTGTTGTTCCATGTCCAGTTCTAACTTTTGCTTCCTGACCTGCATATAGGTTTCTCAAGAGGCAGGTCAGGTGGTCTGGTATTCCCATCTCTTTCAGGATTTTCCACAGTTTATTGTGATCCACACAGTCAAAGGCTTTGGCATAGTCAATAAAGCAGAAATAGATGTTTTTCTGGAACTCCCTTGCTTTTTCAATGATCCAGCAGATGTTGGCAATTTGATCTCTGGTTTCTCTGCCTTTTCTAAAACCAGTTTGAACATCAGGAAGTTCATAGGTCACGTATTGTTGAAGCCTTGCTTGTAGAATTTTAAGCATTACGTTAGTAGCATGTGAGATGAGTGCAATTGTGCGGTAGTTTGAGCATTCTTTGGCATTGCCTTTCTTAAGGATTGGAATGAAAACTGACCTTTTCCAGTCCTGTGACCACTGCTAAATTTTCCAAATTTGCTGGCATATAGAGTGCAGAACTTTCCCAGCATCATCTTTTAGGATTTGAAATAGCTCAAGTGGAGTTCCATCACCTCCACTAGCTTTGTTCATAGTGATGCTTCCTAAGGCCCACTTGACTTCACATTCCAGGATGTCTGGTTCTAGGTGAGTGATCACACCATCGTGATTATCTGGGTCATGAAGATCTTTTTTGTACAGTTCTTCTGTGTATTCTTGCCACTGCTTCTGTTAGATACATACCATTTCTGTCCTTTTTTGAGCCTGTCGTTGCATGACATGTTCCCTTGGTATCTCTAATTTTCTTGAAGAGATCTCTAGTCTTTCCCATCCTATTGTTTTCCTCTATTTCTTAGCATTGATTGCTAAGGAAGGCTTTCTTATCTCTCCTTGCTATTCTTTGAAACTCTTTATTCAAATGGGTATATCTTTCCTTTTCTCCTTTGCTTTTTGCTTCTCTTCTATTGACAGCTATTTGTAAGACCTTCTCAGACAGCCATTTTGCTTTTTTGCATTTCTTTTTCTTGGGGATGGTTTTTATCCCTGTCTCCTGTACAATGTCAAGAATCTCCACTCATAGTTCATCAGGCACTCTTGCCTATCATATCTAGTCCCTTAAATCTATTTCTTAATTCCACTTAATTCCCTTAATCATAAGGGATTTGATTTAGGTCATACCTGAGTGGTTTAGTGGTTTTCCCCATTTTCTTCAATTTAAGTCTGAATTTGGCAATAAGGATTTCATGATCTGAGCCACAGTCAGCTCCCTGTCTTGTTTTTGCTGACTGTATAGAGCTTCTCCATCTTTGGCTACAAAGAATATAATCAATATGATTTTGGTGTTGGCCATCTGGTGATGTCCATGTGTAGAGTCTTCTCTTGTGTTTTTCGAAGAGAGGATTTTCTATGACCGGTGTGTTCTCTTGGCAAAACTCTATTAGCCTTTGCCCTGCTTCACTCTACTCCAAGGCCAAATTTGCCTGTTACTCCAGGTGTTTCTTGACTTTGTACTTTTTCATTCCAGTCCCCTATAATAAAAAAGGCATCTTTTTTGGGTATTAGTTTTAAAGGGTCTTATAGGTCTTCATTGGAGAAGGCAATGGCACCCCACTCCAGTACTCTTGCCTGGAAAATCCCATGGACAGAGGAGCCTGGTAGGCTGCAGTCCACGGGGTCGCTAAGAGTCGGACACCACTGAGCGACGTCCCTTTCACTTTTCACTTTCATTCATTGGAGAAGGAAATGGCAACCCACTCCAGTGTTCTTGCCTGGAGAATCCCAGGGACAGGGGAGCCTGGTGGGCTGTCATCTCTGGGGTCGCACAGAGTCGGACATGACTGAAGCGACTTAGCAGCAACAAAGGTCTTCATAGAACCGTTCAAGTTCAGCTTCTTCAGCATTACTGGTCAGGGCATAGACTTGCATTACCGTAATACTGAATGGTTTGCCTTGGAAATGAACAAAGATCATTCTGTCGTTTTTGAGATTGCATCCAAGTGCTGCATTTTGGACTCTTTTGTTGACTATTATGCTACTCCATTTCTTCTAAGGGATTCCTGCCCACAGTAGTAGGTATAATGGTCATCTGAGTTAAATTCACCCATTCCAGTCCATCTTAGTTGCTGATTCCTAGAATGTCAACGTTCGCTCTTGCCATCTCCTGTTTGACCACATTCAGTTTGCCTTGATTCATGGACCTAACATTCTAGGTTCCTATGCAATATTGCTCTTTACAGCATTGGACTTTACTTCCATCACCAGTCACATCCGCATCTCGGTGTTGTTTCTGCCTTGGCTCCCTCCCTTCATTCTTTCTGGAGTGATTTCTCCACTGATCTCAAATAGCATATTGGGCACCTACAGTCCTGGGGAGTTCCTCTTTCAGTAT
The DNA here is from genome assembly GCF_000754665.1 of Bison bison bison. NCBI lineage: Eukaryota > Metazoa > Chordata > Mammalia > Artiodactyla > Bovidae > Bison > Bison bison. The sequence continues at coordinate 1,127,303 of NW_011494724.1, forward strand.
CCTATCATTTTGCCTTTTCATACTGTTCATGGGGTTCTCAAGGCAAGAATACTGAAGTGGTTTGCCATTCCCTTCTCCAGTGGACCACATTCTGTCAATAACTTTAGTACTTTCTTTCAAAATGTAGTACTTCCAGTATGTCACGTTAAACCATTCTGAGATTTGAGAATGTCTTTAAAGGAAAATTGTAGAGGTCATTTTGATGAAATTGTGTTTTAAAGTTTGTGGATTAGTTAAATATCATTTATTGTCTTATGTGTCTTTCATGTAAGTTTTTTTAAATTTATTTATTTTGATTGGAGGCTAATTACTTTACAATATTGTATTGGTTTTGCCATACATCAACATGAATCCGCCACGGGTGTATACGTGTTCCCAATCCTGAACCCCCCTCCCACCTCCCTCCCCATATCATCCCTCTGGGTCATCCCAGTGCACCAGCCCCAAGCATCCTGTATTCTGCATCGAACCTGAACTAGCGATTTGTTTCTTATATGATATTATACATGTTACAATGCCATTATCCCAAATCATCCCACCCTCTCTCTCATGTAAGTTTTTCATAAGGAAAATATTGACTTTCTTTGCTGTTATCTGGGAGCTCCTCAGTATGGAAATCTTTGTTTAAAACCTCCCATCCTTTGATCAGTTGTTTAGGAATAGGGATTGGCTTTACAGGTACACAGTTCAAATTAATGAGACAGTCCTTGTTTATAATATGCAGATGGCTGAATTGGGGTAAGGGAAGAAACTGTGTTGATAATTTATACCTAAATTTCATAGTACCACTTAACAGGCCTCAGCAGTTACAATTTATGTTGTTAAACAGAGTCTTATTTCAGATGCATTGCTTTATTTTTCAATTAAGCATGGTTTTTTCCTTAAAAGAAAAATCATAGATCTTATGCCTAAATTACAAGGTCAAGACAAGCTTAGCTGAATTCTGGAGTGCCTGAGATTCCCAAGTCCTTCAATTTCCCTTGCCCTTGGACAGCATTGAGTCTAGAAACTGGAATGAAATTAAATCCACAGTTATAAGGAGAAGGAGCTTTAGAAACACCCTGATCTGTTGTCTGGTAACTCCTCTGAGGCCTCAGGGAAATTGCAAGGGAAGCAGCCTCCCTTTTAGCTTCGCTTTTTCTCTCTTTGACATACTGTCTCCAGGGCCTAAATATATTTCCCCTAGCTCCCAAGGGCTTTTCTATTTTAAGCCTTCTTTCAAATAGTGGAATAAAAGGCCTTGTGCCTTAGTCTTGGAATTTCAAATATTCTGGGAGAGGTAGAAGGGTTCCATAGGAAAGTAATATCCTGAATCTATATCTTTCTGAAATTGTATCTCCAGAGGGCTACTTATCCTTCAATAAAAGGTCACCTGTTCATCACCCACTGAAGAGTTATTTGTGGGGCATCTATTGGTGCTATGAACTGTGTTACTTCTAGAATGAGACTGAGAAAAATGCACATTATTCCCGCCTTTAAGATTGTTTAGTCTAGTGAAGCGTCAGACTTATCAGTGGACACATATCATGGACACATAGCAAACTTAGGGCTCTAATTCGGGCACAGAGCAGGAGACACATATCCTGATTATGGGTCATAGCAGAGGAATGGGCTTGGTCACAAAGATTGTTTTATGCCCTGTTGAGGATTTTATTGTTCCTAAAACATTTTCAGGATGGAAGAGACATTTTAGTTTTAGAAGATCACTTTGCCTACAGAGTCCAGAATGGACTGAAGAGGAGGCAAGTGTGAATTCAGGGAGAGCAGTAGGATGGATATTGCAGAAACAGATAACGTAGGCTGGACTAGAGTGGAGCCACTGGAAATACAGAAAACAAGTGTGAAAGATATTTTAGGACATGTAGATCAGCAGGCCCTAATGCGACAGTGCTTTGTGGTTTGCACAGCAGGGTGGATGGTGGTTCTCGTCCCTGAGGCAGACATCCCTGGAGGAGGCCATGCGTTTTAGCAGAGGAGGACATAGGAAAAGTTCATGAGTTAAAGTTTAAATTGGTGGATTTTGAGAGGCATTTGAAATGTCCAAAAGGAAATATCAGGTTGCAGTTGCTAGATGAGTCCAGCATTCAGAGTAAAGGCTGTAGGTCTTCTTGATAACAGTTGACAATTCCTGGGCATGAATGATATCACCCAGAGATGAGCATAGAATGAGAAATACAGAGCAATAGATGAACACAATGCCATGTACATCTAAAAAAAGCTTCTGGGCCACATGGGCTTTGGCAAAAACACATTGATCTAATTTGATCTTTTTTCCCACCAATTATTTACAGTGACTTTGGGCCTGGACCATTTCTCTGTAAATATGTAAACTGAAGAAAGCAGTTAATCTCAAAGGACTATACATTTAAATAGTATTTTTTAATATATATATTACAAACCTAGAAACTGAAAATGCAAATGAGTATGTGGATGGAGAAAGGGAAAGTATCTATATTAAAAGTTTTTCCAGAACTGAATTAAAATAATTTATGAAAAGATGAGTAATACCAGTTTTGTGCCTCAGAGTGAGGGCATATTGCTTTGCAGTGTGTACATGGTGATGGCACCTCACTCCATTCTTAGTGCAGAGAAAATAATTCCTCTTATTGGATAATTTCTTTAATACCTGAAAATTTGAAAGGCAGAATTTAATTAATCAACATCTAAATTGCTTGATATTTTGATTTCAAATTCTGAGACAGGGAATGCACTCCTAAGGAAGCAGAGGGAATCAGGACTTAATGAAGTCTCAGTGAACAGGCAGGAACCTTATGGACCCATTGAAGATAGTCTCCTTGGAGGATTTTGTAAAAGTTTAAAAAAGTTTTTCTCTGCTTTGAAGGTATCTGATAGGACCATTTTATGACCATTACTTGGAATATTCTCAATATCTAATCAATTTGAAGTTCTTTCTCATGTCTAGTCCATTTCTTTCTTGCTTCCCTTTAAGGCATTTCTTCTTATTCAAAATGACCAGCAGCTGCCTAGAATCTTTCATTTAATAATTCTTCATATAAGTAAGGAGATTAATGAAGTCAGCTCTCAGTCTCATCATCTGAGTTAAAATCACCAATTGAACAAGTGGTGTGTCATTGCACACTTAATGTGGTGTGCGAGGTGGGAGTGTGCTCAGTCGTGTCTGGCTCTTTGTGACCCCATGGACTGTAGTCCACCAGGTTCCTCTGTCCATGGGATTCTCTAGTCAAGAATACTGGAATGGGTTGCCATTTCTTCTTGCAAGGGATCTTCCCGACCAACCCACAGATCAAACCCATGTCTCCTATAGTGGCAGGTGGATTCTTTACCACTCAAACCACCTGGGATGAGAAAAAAGTAAAGATGCCTAGACAACCAATGTTGACACCAGGGGAAACAACTTCAGCCATCCAACCCTTTTCTCAAAAGTCCATTTTCTAAGCCCTCAGTATATATTTTTTTGTCTTCTGGTTTTTCTATTGATTTGGAGGGATTAGAAACAGAAATGAAGAAGGATGGTTCTGTCTGTATATGAAAAGTTAAATGGATGCAGACCCTTCCTGTTATGCTTGATCACATTGGTGGAATTCATTTGCTCCCTTAACAGATGCTTATTCAGCCCCTAGATTGTGCCAGGCACTGTTAAAAGTTCTAAGGCTATAACTGAGCAAGTAAAACAAACAATTGAAATGTACTTTTCCTCATGGACCACGAATATGATGGAATGATTGTAGGGGTGAGTCTAAAAATTGGAAACTGGATTCTTCCTTGGTAATTACACCTACAGTTGACCCATCACTGTTATCGGTTTTATAATCAGTTGTTCAAACAAAATTAATTGAGTCTACTCATGCTAGGTGTAGGGTTCGCGTGGAACTTGTAATTTGCTAAGAAGAGGAAGTCCAAACGTAGATCACTGCATGACAACCTAAGGCAATCAAGAGATTTTTGCAAGGCAGCACAAGATTAACAGCTGACTGCATGGCTCAGATTCTGAGGAGGTATTTGCTAAATTATGTCATGAAATATTTTTTTCCTTCACAATGTTGGTTGGTGGAATAGACATAATGTAAAAATAATTTGATGTCTGCTTTCATTGCTATCAACTAATAGGATCTCTGTGGCAACATGACGTGAAGTTCTAATTCTCCCCTTTTGGGAATCTCTTTGCTCTGAATCCATTTAGTTGTATGTCAAGCTTTCATTAAATTCACTGAACCTAGTGATTATTCCATATGGTTGGTTGTTAAATGTATGCTTCCAGCTGCAGAATTTGGATAATAATCTAGATGTTCAAGGATACTTCACACTTTTGTAATTTATGCAAACAATCCTTTTCTTTGTTAACTTGTCCTTGAAACAAACCAACCATTTGTCACCTGTGTGATGCTTGTGTTATTCCTCAGACTCTGGCTGACATTGGGCAAATTATGAAGACAACAGATTAACTTTCTTTGCTGTGGGTTAGCTACTGGGAATCTTGCATGAAGACATCTGAATATATGAGGCTGATGATAAAGCCTTTGTGAAAAACATGCCTAATGACTTGGGTAACTTCCATCATCCTTTATGGAAGATGACATTGATGCTGATGTTACCTTGGAAACGTTAGATTCTCTTTATAACTGTCGTTGACAGCCAGACTTCACAAATGTTGCCTTGTTTGAATCATGGTATGCTATCATTTGGGAATGTTGGTACATTGTGGAGAAGAAAAAAAGGCATTATTAAAAGTGAAGATAACAGTAGACAGCTTTCAGGTGGGGTGCCACCAACTGATGAACCCACCCTGTCTTTTGTGTTTGATCCTATATGTTTGAGGAATGGGCCATACAACTTTCTACTAATGTAAGCCCCTGCACTCATGGTAATATCTGTTGGATCAAGTAGTAGAGAAACGTGTGCTCATTGCAGTCTTGGTCCTTTGGAACTGGATAGGGGCTGTAACAACAAAACGTACTATATTCTGCCATGGGAATGAGGGAATGGAGAATGTAGACCTGTGGAGAATGAGATAAATGAAGCAGAAGGCAGAGAATAGAGGAGATAGGGGATAGGGGACAGTCTTATCCATCCCACTTCCTTCCAGTTGATGTGACTATGAAACGATCACCAGGAGCCAAGATAGGAAGTCAGTCTTCCCACAAATCAGGAAATCAGTGGCTTCATTGCTAGAGAAAGGGAGAATGAATATTAAGGCAATGAAGTGATGGATTTCCTCTATAGTCAGAGACATGAAAGGAGAATTTTTGAACAGTTGGAAGTTTCCTTTAAAAATTTTTTTTTTCTTGTAGGCTGTTTGCTCTACAGTATTGTGCCATGCCTCAACATGAATCACTCACAGGTATACACGTGTTCCCTTCCTCCAGAACCTCCCCTCCCACCTCCCACCCCATCCTCGTCCCACACCTCTAGGTTGTCACAGAACACTGGGTTGAGCTCCCTGTGTCACACAGCAGATTCCTCCTCGCTCTTTTACGGGTGGTAAAGTCCACGTCTCCATGCTACTGTCAGTGTATCCGCCCTCTGCCTCCCACACTGTGCCCACAAGCCTGTTTTTTATGTCTGTGTCTCCATGGCTGCCCTGCAAATAGGTTCATTAGTACCAGCTTTCTTGTCTGATGAAAGTGACCCACACATTATAAGAGGAATCATTGTAAAATTTTTATCTTTTAAAGAATTGTTAAATGTAAAGAATAAGGCAAATCATTATTTTCTTTATCACTGTTAATTTCATGATCATTTGACCAGGATCAGGTTGAAATTTGGTTCATATGGTGTGTGAAGAAAAGGCTCACTGAGAAATGATACCAGAAGAGAGTTGGTATTTACCTGCTTGAGTAAATACTTTAGGAGGCAGTTTAGCAATATGTTACTTCATACAAATATAACTAATACATATAAATGTGTCTTTCTGCTACATTTTGAAACTTAAAATGATATTTAGTAAATCAAACTCACTGGCATTCTCCTCCTCCCCAGCTATTTGAATTTGGTAAATTTCTACATGGACTTCATCCATTTTTCACCCTCTGGCAAGTAGTAGTGAAACTGAGTCCCTGTTAAAAACAGAGTTCCTCTGCGGAGTTTAAGGCTAACATCTCTGTCCAAAACATTCTTCCTTTTCTTGACCTATACCTATTCCCATCAAGATTGAGGAGTATCAGGGGAAAAGGGGGGGTTGAAACCTTATAGGTCTCTCCTGAGTACAAAAGCCCCACTCGACTTAAAAAGATGCCCAATGTGAGCGTTGTGGTTTAAGTTTTACTTGAGGCAAAATGAGGACTGCAGCCTGGGGCACAGCAGTTCAGATTGCTCTGAGAAACTGCTCCAAAGAGGCTAAGGGGTTTTGGTGATGGGGGAGTTCATGCAGTCACGCACTTATCTTACAAAAGGCTTTCTGCTAGTCACAAGGAGCTGATGTCACCATGAAGGTGTTTAGTGCTCTTCTAGATGGAGGAGGTGCAAGGATTGGGCTCA
>NW_011494724.1:1133858-1185852 GCF_000754665.1 Bison bison bison
CCTTTCAGGGCACGTTGCAGGTCAGCAGCTGCAGCAGCCCAGGCTTCATCCCCACGGAGGCAGATGGCAAATGCCCTTGGCAAGAGCCAGTTTGTCACCAACACCCCCCGTTTCTTGTTTGTAGAAATGAAAGACCTTAGTCTCCTGGGCCTTCCCTGAGTTCATGTGCTGGATATACAGTGAAGCCAAGCAAACCAGAACATCGGAGTCTTGAGTACAGAAAGATTTATTGCAAAGGGCAAGCAAGGAGAATGGGCAGCTTGTGCTCAAAAGACCCCCAAATGTCCAATGGCTTTTAGATAAGGATTAAAGTCTAAATTAGTGGGGAGGGTGGAAGGGTGTGTGATGTTTCTGGACTCTCAGCCTTCGGGTTCTGACTAGTCTGGGTTCTGTGTGCTTGTGGTCAATATGTCATTCCCATCCTCCACCTGCTTGGGGGGTTTTGGTTTCTGCAGAAACAACTCAAAAGTATACAGCAGATTGTTGGGTACTGTCCTTTAGAAGGAACTAGAAGCCTTGGGACTCTATCATCCTGATAATTAACTGCTTGAGTCTGCTCTTTGGACCTCTGGGAAGGCTGTGGTGGCTGAAGGTTTATTTATTTATTTATTTGCCTCCTACAAATAAGAAGCCGGGCACACAGGAACTTTGGTTCTGGGGAGGGCCCCACAGGGTTCCGTTTTGTTTCACTAGGTGACTTTGGTTTTGAACAACTGTCGATTTACTTGTGCTGCTTAAAGAATTTTTCTTGGATTTTAGAGATGAAGATATGTCTTCATCTTTTGCTTTCCTGGATAGTTACTCGCCAGTTGGTTTGCTTCATCATAAAATCGCCATCTGCTTTCGTGCGTATGAGGCCCTGTAAGGAGAGGGGCAGACATCTCTTGTTTAATAACAGTCTCTTATTACCTTCTCTGCTTCTAAGAGGGCTAGGAGGGCTCCATGACCTTCACAGTGGTAGACATTCAGCCTGAGAAACAATGGGGGTATAAAGCATGAGCACATACCACTAAGAGGGGCATTTCATTTCTGGCTTGATTTGTATAGGAGAGCTTGTGACATGACTTAGGCATGTTAGAAAAGCTTGCTTAAAAGTAGCTGTAGAGCTGCATGCCTAGGATCCAACTTTCTAACCTGGTCACTCTCTAATCTGGTCACTTCACACCTGTACTGGCTATGACCACTCTGACAGTTTCAAGAACCGTTTGAACAAGGCTTATGTAGGGCATCCTGAATCTTAGCCCTTCTCCTACCTAACCCATTCTGACAGCTTTCACAACCCTCTGAATGCCTCAGGCTTTCTTCTTCTTGTAGTAAATATGGTGAGTGTCCCAACCATCTGACCTTGGAAGTAGCCCGTGCCAGTGCTCAGGGCACTGTTTCTTCCATAGCAGCAACATGCTCTTAGGGGACAACAACCTGTCTGTGAGATGACTGGACACCTCTGAAGCATCTGTTACCCTGTGTGGATCCAGGCATCCAGAAAAGAGACAGCCCCTGGGGGCTGGAGGAAAGGAGTGGGAACATTGAGAGATGTCACTGTGAAGAGGAAGGGAAGCTTTCTGCATTGGAAGAACCACAGGAACCAAAACTGCAAATAGCAACATTGTCAGCATTCACTGAGACCTCATGCTGTGCAAGGCACTCTGCCCCATGTTTTTCACGTGTTACATCATTTCACCTCTGTAGATGGTGCTGTCACACTGCTACCATTCTCAGTGCTGAGGAAAGAAGCTGGGCGGTGGGGGAGTGAAGGGACCTGCCTGAAGTCACAAAGCTAGTCAGTGGCAGAGGCTGGAGCAGATCAGACATGACTGCCATGAGGAGAAGAGGCTGGCCCTGCACTGTGACACACAGAGCTGCCCAACACTCCTAGCCAAGCTGGCACAGTTGTACAGCTGTGGAGCTAGAGAGCTGTCAAAGGCAGGGCTTGCTTCGTAGAGTTTCCCCAGCCTGGTAAAAAGGCAAACCATTAACTCATGATTTCCAGGAGCCTGGACGCTGTGGGGAGATCCTTGGAGTTCATCCCTCATCCGCCATCTTCCCCAGCCATTCACAGCACATTAACATACCAACAGTAACACTCAAATCGACAAGCACATACTTATGTTGCTGGAAATGCAGATATGTGAAGAAAAGTCATCCATCCATACCTACTGTATGACCTTGGTCTGTTAAGAGAAATCCAGACCAGCTTTTCCAGGCTCTGGATAATGGTGTCCTCACTTTCCCACGGGAACATCTGGCTTCCTGTCCCTCACGCCCTCTCTATTTTCCACTCTGTGTCTCGGGCATTCTAATCTCCCCCCTTCCTCCTCTATGACCGGTCATAACTCCCCTCTGCTCAAGGCTCAATTTAATATATGCATATTCTAAAAAGCTCTTGGTATATTGAGGTACCTTTTCCTCTCCAATTTTTCTGAACAACATACATTTGCTCCAGTTTTTGAGAATAGCAGAAATCGTCCTTGAAATCTATCATAAAGCTCCAAAAAGACTTCAATATGAAGCAAAATGATAGGTGGCCATGCTGATGGAGAGGTGGAGCTGTTTAGTGTAGGGTTTGAGGACAGTTGAGCTGCTGCAGATAATTGTCATAATTTCCATTTCCATTGGAAAATGGAAAGTCCCCAAAAGCAGAAACACGTACACAGTGGCAAAGCTGTTTGTTTATTCAAGAAAGAGTATATAAGGACTCCATGCCAGTAAAGGTCAAAAGTAGCTATTTTAAAATGAACTTCATTTAGGGTAGCACTGTGGTCTTTGATCATCATTTAGTCAGGGAATTGTATAGAGTTTTAAAATACCCAAATATTATGGAAATGAACCTGTGTTCTGAGGTTTCATTAAATTATGTTTAAGTTCATTTTTCATGTGGAAAACGCGCTTCAGGCTTCAATATGATGAATTGTTTCCTCCCGTTGACAGTGGTGGAGGAAGGTAATTTAGTGTGCCTGCTGCAGTCCTCATGGTTTCCTCCTCTTTTATTCTGGGCTGTTGTGATTAATAGGATTACATTGGAGTGATCACAGTTGCCTGTTTGTTTATCCCATCACTGAGGTCAGTGCTGAGGCTCTTATTTCAGGGTTCTTTAGGTTGTGAGATCTAGTTTTCATGTTCATAATGTCATAAACTTTTGCTGTATCATCACCACTGTGCAATGTTGAACTGAGCTAAGTGAACTCTCAGAGTCGTATCCATGTTATAGGAATTTGATCATTTATCTGGAAAGTATTGACTGAGCACTGCTGGTGAGTGATATCTTACACTGTGCTGAGGAAATCAAGGCTATTTCACAGGGTCTAGCTGAGAATGCAGTCCATGGGGTGACAAAGAGTCAGACAAGACTGAGAGACTGAACAACCACCACCACCACCTTATACTTTGGGAACCTGATTAGTGGTATAGAGTGAGTCCTGGGGTGAAGAGGTGGAGGGGAAATGGCAAGTGAGTGGCTTTGGTTTCATCAGTAGTGAAGTAAAACAGACTAAGTGATAATTATTTTCCATGTTTAGATTGTGAAACATCTTGCCATTTGGTGGAGTGTCAAGAAATACATATGAATTAAATTTAGTTTGACATCAACTAGGAGATATAAGTTACAGGTGTATGTACAGTGTCATTCTGGATGTGCGATAGTTAAAAGTATGAGTTGCTGCATCTGGGGCAATACTGTCCTTACATTTGAGCAAGTGGGGTCCTTGTCCCAGGCCCCTGTGCCCTGACTGTACTGTCCTTGAAATGTTCTGACCGCCCCTTAAATGTTTGTGCTGGGGGCTTTGAGTGCTGCCCAGCCAGAGCACCCTGAGCCTGGTTTGGCACGTCAGTGAGCCCCAGTCTCACTTTCTCTCAGGGGGAGTGCTTGCAGCTCTCTACCTTATATGATGGGTTGACCAGATATCCGGAGGCACTGTGGCACTTACACCTGTGGAATCATCTCAGGACCTTGTGGTAGCAGGGCTCATATGAATGGGCCCTGATCCGGAAGGGTAGCCTGGGGGGAGGATTATTCCTGCTGGCCACTGCAGTGTAGTATATTTTTGTTATCTCACACAAGATTGGGATGTCTGAATGGAGCTCACATAGAGATCATTTTGAAGAGCTTTCATGCATGTTGGACATAGAACAAGTTTAGGCCTTGGGAGTACCTTCAGGCCACCGGTATCTCTTGAGCTTGAGTCATGTATCTAGACCCATGTGTTGGCTCTTGCTTGTCCATGTCATGGCTAAAGGATCACTTCCAGTCTCCAGCACCCGAGTATGCAGGTTTGGAGGCAGATATTCTTTATCCCTGACCCCTTCCTTCTGGCACCCAGAAAAGTTGCTCCACCCCTCCATAGGCTCCCTACTACATAGTGGTTTGCCCTAGAGGGAAGTTGTGCCTTTATCTGCTTGGGCATTTTGAGGCTGTTGCTCTGTAGTGCCAGTGAACCCTTCCATATGGTATCCGCTCCTGTCTCTGATCAAGATGCTGATGTCATGCTCTCCCAGGTTGCTGGACAAGGGAGAGGCCTTCCTTACCCTAAGGCAGGTACTTCTGTTGTCTTCCCCACTTGTGACAGTGTGTAAAAGACAGAGGTGAGATCAGTACACTCTGGGAAAGCTCTGGTGATGTTTTAAAGCGTTCAGAGTAGAAATGGGATTGGAGGATGCATTGTTCTATATTTATATCATACAGTTATGTACAGTAAATTTAATATGTGCTGTGTTATGCTTAGTCACTCAGCTGTGTCTGACTGTTTGCAACCCCATGGACTGTAGCCCACCAGGCTCCTCTGTCCGTGGGAATTCTCCAGGCAAGAATACTGGAATGGGTTGCCATGCCCTCCTCCAGGAGATCTTACCTATGCAGTGATCAAACCCAGGTCTCCTGCATTGCAGGTGGATTCTTTACCATCTGAGCCATGAGGGAAGCCCATGAATACTGGAGTGGTAGCCTATCCCTTCTCCAGGGGAACTTCCTGACCCAGGAATTGAACTGGGGTCTCCTATATTGCAGGCAGATTCTTTACCAGCTGAGCTACCTGGGAGGCCCCAGATTACATGATCAGAAAACAAATTATCATTTGCATTTCTCTGCATCTTTTATGTAAGACTTCTTTTTGTGGACACTAGAAGTGAAGCACAATAAAAATTTCTGTGAGAGTCATCAGGAGCCAGTATTCGTGGGCAGCACAATGGATGATATAGTGTCAGGAGTAATGAAGTAACCAGCATTAAATAAGTGGAAGAAAGAAACTTCAGAGGCAAGAAGCCCTGCATTTTAAAAAATATAAAAGGTTCTGAAAAGCCATGGCACTGTGAGTAATAATAGCATGCTACCTTTTTCTCCCAGTGGGTGGTAAGAAATTAGCCAGGAATGATGCATGTGACAATAAAGAACATGTGTTGGTGATTCCTCCTGGTGACTCATATGGTAAAGATTCTGCTTGCAATGTGGGAGACCCGGGTTCAGTCTCTTGGTCGGGAAGATCTCCTGGAGAAGGAAATGGCAACCCACTCCAGTATTCTTGCCTGGAAAATCTCATGGATGGAGGAGCCTGGCAGGTTACAGTCCATGCGGTCTCAAAAAGTTGGACATGACTGAGTGACAGACACACACGTTACTGATTCCTGGACCCAAACAGGAAAAGTTAGTACATGGGCACTAAGAAAATAAGCTAATATGCATCTCTACTCCACCCACTATCTATCTCTTCATCAAAAAAATCATTATGACTGAGCCCATAAGTTCTGTTTTACACCTTAGAAATAAATTTGCCAGTGTTAACCATTTTAGAGAAGGATACCACAAAGTTATTTGCCAAGAGCCTCTCATGCCCTAGGGATGGCCCTCTTGGGCAGGGTAATTTATTGGTGGTACACAGGAAATAAGCTCTCTGCACTGCCCATTGGAGGATTTGTGTTGAGCTTATGGGATTCCCTGGTGGCTCAGATGGTAAAGCGTCTGACTGCAGTGCAGGAGACCTGGGTTCAATCCCTGGATCAGGAAGATCCCCTGGAGAGGGAGACGGCAGCCCACTCCAGTATTCTTCCCTGGAGAATCCCATGCATGGAGGAGCCTGGCCTACAGTCCATGGGGTCTCAAAGAGTTGGACACGACAGAGCAACTTTACTTTCAGACTCAAAGCTGGAATTTACCCTCCCCAATAAAAAGAGAAATAAGAAGCATCCTACTTCTCAACAATCAACCCTGAATATTCATTGGAAGGACTGATGCTGAAGCTGAAGCTCCCCTACTTCAGCCACCTGATGTGAAGAGCCAACTCATTGGAAAAGACCCTGATGCTGGGGCAGATTGACGACAGAAGGAGAAGGGGGTGACAGAGGATGAGATGGTTGGATGGCCTCACTGACTCAATGAACATGAGTTTGAGCAAACTCTGGAAGGATAGGGAAGCCTGGCATGCTGCAGTCCACAGGGTCTCAAAAAGTCGGGCATAACTGAACGATTGAACAACAAAAACTTCTCAGCAAGGAGAGGAAAAAAAAGTCAGGGCAGTGAGGGGGCATAGAAGAGAAGCCTGATAGGCACAGATATTGAAAGAGAAGTGGAAGCAGCTATTTAAGAATGTTAGATAAAATTAAGCTCTTAAATGGAAGGTAAAATTCCTGTATTTTAAAAATACAGGTGTATATGGAAACACAGCTTTTTCTGCAACTAGTAATAAGAACTTTTGAGGAGATGTGTCCATCCATTGCAGAGCAGACTTATGGAACAGAGAACAACATGAGAGAGATGGCTTAAAATCGACAATGCAATACAAAGATAAATTTAGATTCTAAGTGAACCAGGCAGCACTCTTTTTAATTGAGGCCATGTTTTCTTTTGTTTAGAGATCTGTTATATCTCTAATTCATTGTAATTTTCCAAATAATTCTTGAAAGATTTTTTAATCACATTTGCAAGCTCTTGTTATTCTCTTGTTCATTGTTCCTCTGTGCTTGGAGGTCTGCATATACTCAAAGGAAGCAGATGCATTCTTCGCATAGCTTCACCTATACTGAGTTGCAGTACTTAAGGAGTTAAGGTCTTTTCATCAAATCAGAATTTCCCTCATGTTGTTTTAGGCCTTGTTCTTTTTTAGTCTTTGGTTTCTGAACACTCAGGGATTCCTGCCACTCTGCTGTGTTTCTTCTAGTGTATGCACGCCTACTTCCAGTTCATGATAAATACCTGTAAAACGTTACCCTGGTTCCTTATTTTCTACTTGTTTTTACTAATCAGAATTTTTGACCACACCAGGTCTTGTCAGTCACAAAGCTGGTCGTTCAAGTCGTCAAATCCTTATCTGCATTCTTTCTTTCCCAAGTTTTTGCAATGAAAGTGTTCTTTTATACTGAAAAGTCTGTATCATGGTAGTTAAGATGTCATAAACACTTTGTGAATATTGTAGTTTGTGAACAACATGCTGTAGGTATATATTCCTTCATTTCCTGTTAGTTTGATCTGCTAAGATGCTTACCGTAAAAAAGGACAAGAGGACACATGGGTCATAGCAAACATCCTCTTCCAACAACACAAGAGAAGACTCTACATGTGGACATTACCAGAAAGTCAATACTGAAATCACATTGATTTTATTCTTTGCAGCCAAAGATGGAGAAGCTCTATACAGTCAGCAAAACAAGACTGGGAGCTGACTGTGGCTCAGATCATGAACTCCTTATTGCTAAAGTCAGACTTAAACTGAAGAAAGAAGGGGAAACCACTAGACCATTCAGGTATGACCTAAACCAGTCCATCCTAAAGGCAATCAATCCTGGGTGTTCATTGGAAGGACTGATGTTGAAGCTAAAATTCCAATACTTTGGCCACCTGATGCAAAGAGCTGACTCATTTGAAAAGACGCTGATGCTGGGAAAGATTGAGGGCAAAAAGAGAAGGGGATGACAGAGGATGAGATGGTTGGGTGACATCACCAACTCAATGGACATGAGTTTGTGTAAACTCCAGGATTGGTGATGGGCAGGGAGGCCTGGTGTGCTGCGGTTCATGGGGTTGCAAAGAGTCAGACAGGACTGAGTGACTGAACTTAACTGAACTGAAAGGCAAAGGAGAAAAGGAAAGATATACCCATTTGAATGCAGAGTTCCAAAGGATAGCAAGGAGAGATAAGAAAGTCTTCTTCAGTGATCAATGCAAAGAAATAGAAGAAAACAATAGAATGGGAAAGACTAGAGATCTCTTCAAGAAAATTAGAGATGCCAAAGGAACTTTTCATGCAAAGATGGGCTCGCTCAATAAAGGACAAAAACGGTATGGCCCTAACAGAAGCAGAGGATATTAAGAAGAGGTGGCAAGAATACACTAAAGAACTATACAAAAAAGATCTTCAGGACCCAGATAACCATGATGGTGTGATCCCTAGACTAGAGCCATACATGCTGGAGTGTGAAGTCAAGTGGGCCTTAGGAAGCATCACTATGAACAAAGCTAGTTGAGGTGATGGAATTCCAGTTGAGCTATTTCAAATCCTAAAAGATGATGTTGTGAAATTGCTATACTCATTATGCCAATAAATTTGGAAAATTCAGCAGTGAGCCAGGACTGGAAAAGATCAGTTTTCATTCCAGTCCCAAAGAAAGGCAAAGTCAAAGAATGTTCAAACTACCACACAGTTGCACTCATCTCACATACTAGTAAAGTAATGCTCAAAATTCTACAAGCCAGGTTTCAACAATACATGAACCGTGAACTTCCAGATGTTCAAGCTGGATTTACAAAAGGCAGAGGAACCAGAGATCAAACTGCCAACATCCGCTGGATCATAGAAAAAGCAAGAGAATACCATAAAAATATCTATTTCTGCTTTATTGACTATGCCAAAGCCTTTGACTTGTATGGATCACAGCAAACTGTGGAAAATTCTGAAACTGATAGAAATACCAGGCCACCTCACCTGCCTCCTGAGAAATCAGTCTGCAGGTCAGGAAGCAACAGTTAGAACTGGGCATGGAACAACAGATTGGTTTCAGATCAGGAATACATCAAGGCTGTTGTATCTTGTCACCCTGCTTATTTAACTTATATGCAGAGTACATCATGAGGAATGCTGGGCTGGATGAAGCACAAGCTGGAATCAAGATTTCTAGGAGAACTATCAAACACCTCAGATATTCAGATGACACCACCCTTATGGCAGAAAGTAAAGAAGAACTAAAGAGCCTCTTGTTGAAAGTGAAAGAGGATAGTGAAAAAGTACACTTAAAACTCAACATCAGAAAACTAAGATCATGGCATCCAGCCCCATCACTTCATGGCAAATAGATGGAGAAACAGTGGAAACAATGACAGGCTTTATTATTTTGGGCTCCAAGATCACCGCAGATGGTGACTGCAGCCATGAAATTAAAAGATGCTTGCTCCTTGGAAGAAAAGTTATGACCCACCTAGACAGCATATTAAAAAGCAGAGACATTGCTTTGCCAACAAAGGTCCATCTAGTCAAAGCTATGGTTTTTCCAGTAGTCATGTATGGATGTGAGAGTTGGACTATAAGGAAAGTTGAATGCCAAAGAATTGATGCTTTTGAACGGTGGTGTTGGAGAAGACTCTTGAGAGTCTCTTAGACTGCAAGGGGATCAAACCAGTCAATGCTAAAGGAAATCAATCCTGAATATTCATTGGACGGAATGATGCTGAGGCTGAAACTCCCATACTTTGGCCATCTGATACGAAGAACTGCCTCACTGGAAAAGATGGTGATGCTGGGAAGGATCAAAGGCAGGAGGAGAAGGGGATGACAGAGGATGATGAGATGGTTGGATGGCATCACCAACTCAATGGACATGAGTTTGTGTAAACTCTGAGAGTTAGTAATGCACAGGGAAGCCTGGGGTGCTGCAGGTCCAAATCCAAAGATTTGGACAAGACTGAGCAACAGAATTCACCTGAGGCAAGATGGTAAGTAAATGGAAATTACCAAAGGAATAACTTCATATAGTTGTTTGATGTTCAAATAAAAGAAAAAGATAATAACCTTCAAATGACTCTTCATAAAAGAAGTTTTGCTCCAAGATCATAAGTAATTATTGAACAGTGACAACTTTTTTTTTCAGAAACACTGGACAGAGAAACCACACAAGTTTAAATTTCTGTCAGTTTAAACCAGGTTTATAGTTTTAGCTCAACAAATATAATCTCTATCATCAGATCAGATCAGTCGCTCAGTTGTGTCCGACTCTTTGTGACCCCATGAATCTCAGCACTCCAGGCCTCCCTGTCCATCACCAACTCCCAGAGTTCACTCAGACTCACGTCCATCGAGTCAGTGATGCCATCCAGCCATCTCATCCTCTGTCGTCCCCTTCTCCTCCTGCTCCCAATCCCTCCCAGCATCAGAGTCTTTTCCAATGAGTCAATCTTTGCATGAGGTGGCCAAAGTACTGGAGTTTCAGCTTCAGCATCATTCCTTCCAAAGAAATCCCAGGGCTGATTTCCTTCAGAATGGACTGGTTGGATCTCCTTGCAGTCCAAGGGACTCTCAAGAGTCTTCTCCAACACCACCGTTCAAAAGCATCAATTCTTTGGCGCTCAGCCTTCTTCACAGTCCAACTCTCACATCCATACATGACCACAGGAAAAACCATAGCCTTGACTAGACGAACCTTTGTTGGCAAAGTAATGTCTCTGCTTTTCAATATGCTATCTAGGTTGGTCATAACTTTCCTTCCAAGGAGTAAGAGTCTTTTAATTTCATGGCTGCAGTCACCATCTGCAGTGATTTTGGAGCCCAGAAAAATAAAGTCTGACACTGTTTCCCCATTTATTTCCCATAAAGTGATGGGACCAGGTGCCATGATCTTCATTTTCTGAATGTTGAGCTTTAAGCCAACTTTTTCACTCTGCACTTTCATCTTCATCAAGAGGCTTTTTAGTTCCTCTTCACTTTCTGCCATAAGGGTGGTGTCATCTGCATATCTGAGGTTATTGATAATTCTCGCGGCAATCTTGATTCCAGCTTGTGTTTCTTCCAGTCCAGCGTTTCTCATGATGTACTCTGCATATAAGTTAAATAAACAGGGTGACAATATACAGCCTTGACATACTCCTTTTCCTATTTGGAAGCAGTCTGTTGTTCCATGTCCAGTTCTAACTTTTGCTTCCTGACCTGCATACAAATTTCTCAAGAGGCAGATCATAGTCACAATTAAAATACCTGCAATAGATACACAAAAGCTAGACAGAAAGGAAGTTAAATGTAGCGTAGTAAAGGAAACCATCCACAAAATGTCAAAACCAACTCCTAAATGGGAGAAAAGATTTGCAAATTATATGTCTGACAAGGAGTTAATATTCAAATATATAAAGAGTTCTTGCATCTCAATATCAAAAAGGTCAGCTCAACTGCAAAATGGGCAGAACATCTGACATTTTTCCAAGGAAGATATACAGATCAGAAAACGGCCACATGGAAAGAGGCTGAACATGACCAATCATCAGGGAAATGCAAAGCAGGGCCACAGTGATGTATCATCTCACACCCGTCAGAATGAAATAGATGTTTTCCCGGATGTGGAGAAATGGAAACTGCAGTACACTGGTGGTGTGAATGTAAATTGGTAAAATTACCGTGGAAAACAGTGTTGGAGGTTCCTTAAAATCTTAAAAACAGAACTATCATATGATCCAGCAATTCGGAACCTGGGTTTCTGTCTGACAAAAATGAAAATATCCATTCATAAAAGCTCACACACACTCAGTGTTCACTGTAGGATTATATATAATAGCAAAATATGGTAGCAATGGAAGTGTCCATAAACAAATGAATGGATAAAGGAGAAGCTTAACACAGAGAGAGAGAGAGAGAATGGAATACTACTCAGCCTTAAAAAAGAATGACCTTTTGCCATTTGTGACAACGTGGATAGACCTGGAGGGCATTATCTTTAGTAAAATAAGCGAATGACAAGTACTGCATGTTTTCACTTGCATGTGGAATCTTAAAAGTAACATGAGTGAGTATAGCATAATAGAAACAAACTCATGTAAAAACCAAACCAGTGGTCTCCACTGAAGAGGTGTTGGGGGCGGGGAAACTTAGAAGAAGAGGATTAAGAGGTACAAACCACTCATATAACATAGACACAAGGATGTAATGTACAGAGCATGGAATACCGCCAGTATTTTGTAATAATTTTAAGTTGATTATAACCTATGAAGAATATAAAATCCCTGTTGTACACCTGAAACTAATACAGCCTTACAAATCAAAGCACATGTGTCTGCTCAGTTATGTCTGACTCTTTGCGACCCCATGGACTATAGCCCACCAGATTCCTCTGTCTGTGGAGGAAAGAACAGTGGAATGGGTTGGCATTTCCTTCTCTAAATCGAACCAGAGTGTCATGAAAGACTCCTTTATTGGCAGGCCTATTCTGTGACCACTGTGCCACTGGGAAACTGTAAATCAACTATATGTCAATTTGAAAAACACACACCATCATCTTCCCCCTGGAATTTACTGTGAATAGTGAAGTAAGGGACTTGATAGGTGCCATTCCTTTCTCCAGAGGATCTTCCTGACCCAGGCATTGAACCTGGATCTCCAGCATTGC
The DNA here is from genome assembly GCF_000754665.1 of Bison bison bison. Classification (NCBI taxonomy): domain Eukaryota; kingdom Metazoa; phylum Chordata; class Mammalia; order Artiodactyla; family Bovidae; genus Bison; species Bison bison. The sequence continues at coordinate 1,146,420 of NW_011494724.1, forward strand.
AGGAAGATTCTTTAATGTCTGAGCTACCACGGAAGCCCTTGGAGTATATAGATTATTGCACACATAAACTATAAGATCCCAAATGCCACGTGGCATGGCCAAAAAAAATTTTTTTTATCTTTTATAAAAATTTTATATAAAAATTTATATCTTCAAAGAAATCCCTTGTTCCACCCACAGTTACCTCTGGGACTCATCTCCTACTGTTCTCCACCTTGCTCTCTCTGTCCCAGTCGCAGTGGCCTCCTCTCTGATCCTCAGCAAGCACTTGGGGACTCTGTAATCACCGTCTCCCATGTTCTGGATGTCTTTCTCAGAGTTTGACTCCTTACTTCCTTTCAATCTCTCCAGTGCAAAGTGGCTTTTCTTCTCTGATTGCCAAAAATGGCACACACCTTCAACACACACACACAATATCTATTTGTTTTCCTCTGCTTCATTTTTCTCTTCGGCATTACCACATGTATTATCGTATTTTACATATATATCTTGTTTTTTTATCTTTCCCCTTCACGAGCTTTAAGCTTTGGAGGAGGAAGTTTTTTCTGTTCTGATTACAGCTGTATCCCCAGTACTGGAGTAGTGCCTGGGACATAGTGAGCCCGCAGTAGCTATTTGCTGAATGAATGAAGGAGACTGCAACTGAAAGGGCACTTGGGTACCTAGAATCTTGCTCTAATTTATTTATACTGGAGAAGTAGTGTCTTAGCAGAATATGTTAACCTCAGGAATTAAAAAAAATTTATTTTTTGGCCATGACACATGGCATTTGGGAACTTAGTTCCCCAACCAAGGATCAAAGCCCTGCTCCCTGAATTGGAAGTATGGAGTTGCCAGGGAAGTCTACTTTCATCATAGATACTAGGCAGACAACAAACAGCTGTTAGCTACTCTTTAAAAGTCCTGCTAAGTGATCTGGCATCTTTCTTGGGAGGATAGGACCTCTTTCCTCTGTGTTGTCTCTGGATCTTAGCTGCAGTTGAGATCAATACTTCCATTTCTATATCCTGTTACATTAGGATTAATGTATTTAAAAATTTGTTCTAATGAACATTGCTAGTGTAAAACTGAGTGAAACAGTGAAAATGGAATTGTAGGTGTGTTGCTTTCCAAGTATATTTTGATATAAATAGCAAAGATGTTCATTTCTCTTCCCTATATCTTCTACTCTACAGCTTCCCAGAAAGGGAAGGACTCACTCCTTTGATGGTTTCTCTGTTTCTCTGTATTTGCAGTATAGTTACCTGCAGAGTCTTGAAGTCAACCCAGACTCTGCATGGGCTCATCTTAAGAGTGGTTTGCCTTTGTGGAGCAATTACCATGTGCTCGCTCTGGTTTTAAATCCTTTGTGTGTAATGAAAAGAAATCATATATGAATCCTGTGAGTTTGGAAATGTTATCACTTCACTCTTTAAAAAGGATTCTGAGGTGCAGAGGGCTTAAATCACTTGTTGAAGTCATAGATCCATCCAGAAGAGCCAGGGCAGACTCCAAACAGCAGTGGAAAAGGTACAATATTATGAGCCAGGGTGTCTGGTTCAAATCCTACGTCTGCATCTGTGGGCATGAAGAGATATTTATAACTTCCCCAGACTTGAGAGGTGGGCTCAATTCAGTTCAGCTGCTCAGTCATGTCCAACTCTTTGCCACCCCATGGACGGCAGCATTCCAGGCCTCCCTGTCCATCAGCAACTCCCGGAGCTTACTCAAACTCATGTCCATTGAGTCGGTGATGCCATCCAACCATCTCATCCTCTGTCATCCCCTTCTCTTCCTGCTTTCAATCTTTCCCAGCATCAAGGTCTTTTCAAATGAGTCAGTCCTTCACATCAGGTGGCCAAAGTATTGGAGTTTCAGCTTCAACATCAGTCCTTCCAAAGAATAGTCAGGACTGATTTCCTTTAGAATGGACTGGTTGGATCTCCTTGCAGTCCAAGGGACTCTCAAGAGTCTTCTCCAACACCACAGTTCAAAGCATCAATTCTTCAGTGCTCAGCTTTCATTATAGCCCAACTCTCGCATCCATACATGACTACTGGAAAAACCATAGCTTTGACTAGACAGACTTTTGTTGGCAAAATTTCTGCTTTTTGATATGTTGTCTAGATTGGTCATGACTTTCCTTCCAAAGAGTAAGCGTCTTTTAATTTCATGGCTGCAATCACCATCTGCAGTGATTTTGGAGCCCCACCAAAATGAAGTCAGCCACTGTTTCCTCCTCTATTTGCCATGAAGTGATGGGACCAGATGCCATGATCTTCGTTTTCTGAATGTTGAGCTTTAAGCCAGGTTTTTCACTCTTCTCTTTGACTTTCATCAAGAGTCTCTTTAGTTGTTCTTCACTTTCTGCCATAAGAGTGGTGTCATCTGCATATCTGAGATTATTGATATTTCTCCTGGCAATTTTGATTCCAGCTTGTGCTTCATCCAGCCCAGCATTTCTCATGATGTACTCTGCATAGAAGTTAAATAAGCAGGGTGACGATATACAGCCTTGACGTACTCCTTTTCCTATTTGGAACCAGTCTGTTGTTCCATGTCCAGTTCTAACTGTTGCTTCCTGACCTGCATACAGGTTTCTCAAGAGGCAGGTGAGGTGGTCTGGTGCTCCCATCCCTTTCAGAATTTTCCACAGTTTATTGTGATCCACACAGTCAAAGGCTTTGGCATAGGCAATAAAGCAGGAATAGATGCTTTTCTGGGACTCTCTTGCTTTTTTCATGATCCAGCGGATGTTGGCAATTTGATCTCTGGTTCCTCTGCCTTTTCTAAAACCAGCTTAAACATTTGGAAGTTCAAGTAACAATTCAAGTGTATTTAAACCCAGTTAAAATTGTCTGTTGGATATGTAGACTGAGTAATTCAGATATAGTTTTGTTATTTTTCTAATTAAAATTCAGAACTTGTACTGCTAGAGCTCTCAACACAGAAAATGAAAAATGATTGTATCAGTTTCCTAGAGCTGCTGTAACAAAGTACCCAAATTGAGTGGCTTAGAGCAACAGCTTATTGTCTCTTCATTTTTCGGATAGAAGTCTAAACTCAAGGTACTGGCAGGGCCATTCTCCGTCTGACACCTTGTGATGAAATCCTTGCTTGTCTCTGCGGGCTGCTGGTGGCCCCAGGCGTTCCTTGGCTCGTACCCGCATCACTCCTGCCGTCTGTCTCCACATGACCTTTTCCCATGGATCTCGTCACACCAGCCTCCCCTGTGTGTGTTGGTCTCCGTGTACAGATTTCTCCAAACTTTATAAGGACACCAGTCATATTTGATTAGGGCCTACTCTAATTACTTAATTTAACTTCACATCCTGAAGCACTGGGGATTACAGTTTCAACATTTCATTTGGAGAGACACAATTTAACCCATAGCAGTGATTCTATTGATTCATGTTCTCTTTGGGACTCATGTCAAGTTTAAGCCTCTGTGCTTTGTCTAAAATCTGCCTGCTTTCCCTCAAAGGGATACTTAACATTAAATCTGCCTGGATTCCTTACTAAGGTTATTTTCTGTCTAATACTTAAAAATAGAAAATCAAATGAAAAAAACCTCAAAGACAATTCTAGTAAATCTAAGTTTTATTTGAACTTTCTTATGTTAATTAATTCCCCCAAGTTTACTCCAGATACAGAGTAATACTTAATTTCCCTCCCTTGTAAAGTAATACTCCAGTTTTCTAGTTAAATAAAAAGTATCTTTGATTGTGCTGTCTTGCTGGTATTAGACAGGGTCTAAAACATCTGAAAATAGCTGGCACATTCAAAGCCAAATAATTCAAGGGGGATTTAAAGACAGGAAAACGTGCAAAGGTGTGAGTTTGGTGTCCTGGCTTAACAGTAGCAGATCAGTGCTAGTACTAGATGTGAAGGAAGGAGATGAAGGAGCCATTAATAGAAAGAGTAGCAATACCCTTTGACTGTGGGACATGGAAGGGAACAAGGAAAATGGTGACTTGGCCTTGGTCTCCTTGTTCCTTCCTAACCTCTGCTGTGGCTCTGCATTAGCCAACCTCAGTTGGAATCCAGAGTAAAGGAGCCCTTTGAACTAGTCCATACATGTCAGGTCAGCACAGAGATTGGAGAAAGATGGAGAGCAGATAAGGATGCACTAAAAGGTATCCAGCACATCTAGACCCTTCTGCCTGTCAGCATCCACTCTAGTGCCTTCCTCTGACCGAAACCTAACAAACGTGATGCAAGAAATCCCCTCAGTTCTCTTACTCAGGGATGATGCCAGTGGTCAGACTCCCACCTGAAACATTAGGTGCCACTGATGCTCTTCATGGAAAATAGCAAGAAGAGAAAGGGAAAGAGGGCTAGAGATACAATTTAATAACATAAAATGTAGCTGCTAAAGTCCCTGAGCCTGGTAGCTGGTTACACAAAGTTCTTTCTTCTTAATCATAGCTGTCTTTTCCTCCCATCCATTTCATGTTTCTCCTACTCCGCTACAAACACAGCCGGATGATATTCTTTGCCTAACTGGTGGCCCAGTTCTTTATTCTTGTAGTATCTGAGTCTTCCGTGAACTTATTTATATTAGATGGTTCTGGTTTCTCACTGACCACTACATACTCGATAAGGAGAAACTCAGATATGAGCCAGTGAATCCCATCGTGCGGTAGTCCTCCACTGTGTGATAGTAACCCACTAGTCATGGCCAGTGTGGACACCTGCTTCTCAGACTGTTGTCTTGGTAGCATGAGGGACCCAAGATGAAGGGGACATTCTGTTTCCATTTTGTTTTATATAAGTTGGTTCCTGGTAGAATCACTGCTTCTGTGGACCCTAGGACTTCCAAATGCATCAGGTGCAAACTTGTTCAATTAGGTAAAAAGATGTAGTGGCGAGAGGAGTCATTACCACCTCCACTCTTGTTCTCAGCCCATTCATTCTGGCAGCGGGTGGTGGGGAGACAGCACTAAGTATGAGCTGTTGATTTATGCCATATACATCATACTGATAAATCACATGGGGCACCCCTCTGGCCTCCTTGTCTAGTATACCAGCTTCTGCCATCATTTAAGAATGCAAGGCTGTTACTACTTACAATTGTTATTTTTCTGATATAAAGTTTACTAAACATGTACTTTAAATCTGTTTTACATGCTATGTTTTTTCTTTTGTTTTACAGTTATATGAGTCACTCTAATTTATGTTTGTTGTTCATGCTTAATTGGTGTAAATGTCCTCAAATCTACAGTCTCTTCAAGAATAGAGTGGTATATACTCCTTAAATTTCTTTCCTGGTTACTTAGGTGCTAGCAGAACTTAAGCAGGATGAGCAATGTGGGCTCATGCAATTGTTAAATTCATTCAGGAAACAGGACCATGGGAGGAAATGAAAGCTGTGGTTCTGCCTGTCGGAGCTCCGTGGACAGGATCCAGGTTTCTCTTCCTTGTCTACCAAAATTTAAGGCTACTGCTCGCTTCTGGTGGACTGCCATCCTCTAATTCTGATTCCTTGGCTGTGTGCACACTGTTCTGCCATCTCAGCTTTGTAGATTTGCTGCCGCTTCTGACTTGCAGAGTTGGATGTAGATTTTGTCTGTTTCTGGGCCTGTGGTCCACCTGGACCCTCTCGTCTAGCTTTGCTTCCCTTCATCTCTACCCACTATGTAAGAAAGCAATGTAACTTGCAGAATTTGTCTTTCACAGTCCAGAACTAGCACAGTCCCTGCAGGCATATTAACCAGCGTCTACTTGGTCATATAGTTATAACCAAGTATAAATGCAGAGAACCTCGATTCCCTGCATGCGAAAGACAGACACTGTGTATTCATAGAGGCACAGGTTTTCATATAAGTTCATGTACAGCAGTCATTCAGAAAAGCTCAGTGCTTTGATACAACTACTCTAGTCACCTTGAATAGATCAGAGAGTTTGACCTCAGTTTGGAAGAAGCTTCAGACTCTGGCAAGTGAGTGACTAATTTTCTGGGTCAAAAATAATACTGTGAATATCCAGAAGTAAATGGAAAAACCTATATGGTTTCCCAAGCAGTATTCTTACAATGACATATTTATATTCTGCCCAATGTACTTAATTTTTCACCTTATAAAAATAAGGAACTAGGTATGGATAATATACCTCTGTAATTCTTAATGTCTAGCATCTTGATTTTTAGAGAAGCATATTATCCATTTCATTATTATTTTGAATTGTCTTATAGAGCCTGGCAGCCTAGATTGAAATAGCAAAAAGTAAAAGTCACTCATTCCTGTCCAACTCTCTGTGACCCCATGGACTATACAGTCCATGGAATTCTCCAGGTTAGAATACTGGAGTGGGTAGCCTATCTCTTCTCCAGGGGATCTTCCCGACCCAGGAATTGAACCAGGGTCTCCTGCATTACAGGCAGATTCTTTACCAACTGAGCTAGCAGGGAAATAGCTAAAGGACCAGAAATAAAGCATAATGATTAATAGCAAAGCATCCCATGCAGCGCCATAAAAATTAGTCTTAGATAAGGTCTTGTTTAGCTTCCCTGGTGGCTCAGACGGTAAAACGTCTGCCTGCAATGCAGGAGACCCAGGTTTTAATTCCTGGGTCAGGAAGATCCCCTGGAGAAGGAAATGGCAATCCACTCCAGCATTCTTGCCTGGAAAATCCCATGGATGGAGAAGCCTGATAGGCTACAGTCCATAGGGTCGCAAAGAGTTGGACACGACTGAGCGACTTCACTTTCACTTTCAAGGTCTTGTTTAATATCTTAATTTATAATTTATTAAGCAAGATAAATGGCTTGCTAGAGAAATTCGCATGAGTTGGCATATTTTGCATCACAAACTAGTCTAAGCATTGACCATAACTGTAGAAGATCATACTTGGTTCACTCGTGATCAGACTATTCTAAAAGATGCATGAGCACTGATGATCTATTGAAAGGGACCTTTTATATACCCTGATCCAAGTGAGAAAGCAAGATTCTTTTATTCATAATCCCTTGATGCTCAGTACCGATTAGGATATTTCAAAACTAAAAAACAAAACAAAACATTTCTTTGTGGTTTTACTGTCTGCCTAAATTTAAGAAGCATAGCTGATGAACTTCTATCTCATTTAGGCATTATTTGGAGTCTGATTATTATCTCAGCCTTTTATTTATAATCTAACTGATTCTAGTTATACATTTTTATTTCTGGAACAGATTCCTCTATCATTATTTTAGAGCCACTAGAGGTATAACATAACCTTGAGAATAGACTAATACAGCCCAAGGTATTTTATTTTTATGATTCTTTTTGTACCAAGTAATTTATCTGCCATTTTACTTTTCATGTATCTTCTTGAACATTATGATCACAATAGGAATAGGAATTTTACTTTGCACAGGTACTAGGTTTGATTTGCTGTTTTGGTCAAAATGATAAAATTAGATAAACTGCCTTGTAATTGTTAGTGTTCCTTGTAATTACTTGTTTGTGGAATGAAACGTTGGGGGAACTCAATGCCTTATGTTGTCTGGCCTATTAAAAATCCCTCTAACCCCAGAGAAGTGCCGGAAAGCAAGTGCACTGTTTGCTCACTTCTCTGTGAGCCTTTGTCACTGAGATACGAGTCTGTAGCTTCCAAAGGGTCCATGGGAGGCTTCATCCTTTTGGTAACCTCACTGGTGTCGCTTTATGATCTCTGAAATCTGCCGCTGTGCTGTGCTTAGTCACTCAGTCGTGTCCGACTCTTTGCAACCCCATGGACTGCACAGGTTAGCTATAGAAATTTGGATCTTTATATGGAGAATCAGATTATAAGTGAATGAGTGAAGATCTTACCAGTTATAGAAAAAACAAGCATTTAACACTATTACCATATTTCTTCAGGTTATCAATGCCTATTCCCATCATATGTGTCTTTACTCTATGAGATACTTGTTGGTATCTTGCTGATGGTTAAAAATACATACTGATTCTTTTTTTTAAATCATTTCTTAAGGAGGTAACCAATATATTTCCAGTTTGTTATTACACAGAAGCAGTTTATCTAATTTTCTCACTTTGACTCCATTTAAGAACTATCTCCCTAACTATACAACCTTCTTGCCCCTGCCCTGTATTGGACGGACATAATCCATGAGGAGGTCTTTGCTCATATTCCATATGGCAGGGGAGCTACCTGTATGTTGCTCATGTATTGCTAAATTCCTCTTGAGATACTCTGTTACCAGCGCCTCTTCCCACACAGTACTGGGAGAGGCTTCCTCTTTTCTCCTCTTTCTCCAAGCCAGTTACTCTACCCTGGGATGAAAGTTTTATACCATCTAATACAGCAGGAATTTCATATCCAATGAGTTTGCATAGGATATTAAATTTACATAAAAAGCAATGCTTGGTACTTTTAACTTTGGTCCTTAACATTTATTGGGAAATTTTTATATTTAGAGACCTATTTTTTTCTCTCTTAAGTACAAAATATGGCTCTTATAAGGGAAAGATTGTCTTTTCAGGTGTTTTTTTCTGAAATGGGCTTCAGGAGCCTATTTTGCAACACTTTTCCTTTGCACTCCAGCCATGGAGACCTGGGTCGGGAAGATACTCTGGAGGAGGAAATGACAACCCACTCCAGTTTTCTTGCTGGGAGAACCCCGTGGGCAGAGGAGCCTGGCGGGTTACAGTCCATGGGATCCCAAAGAGTTGGACACAACTGAGCATCTGAGCATATGGTAATCCTAATCTTCCTCAAAGCAATGTATGTCTCTTGCTGAGTAGAGGGAAAGCCAAAAACAAGGAAATGTGAAAAACTAAAGTATTCATACACTTCAATATTTCACTACCCTGGAATAGTGTGGAAAGCATGAAATCTAAGGACTTTTGATTAAAGATAGGCGATGAACACATTTGAACTTCCCAAGTGGATCCGTGGTAAAGAATCCACCTGCAAGTGCAGGAAACTCAGGAGACATGGGTTTGATCCTTGGGTCGGGAAGATCCTCTGGAGGAGGTCATGACAACCCACTCCAGTATTCTTGCCTGGAAAATGCCATAGACAGGAGCCTGGTGGGCTACAGTCCATGGGGTTGCAGAGTCGAGCATCAGTTAGTGGCTAAGCATGTGATGAACACATTTATCTGCCACACATGAATACACTTCCCAAATTATTTCCTAAAACCCCAGCAACAATTTACATATATATATACATGAATTTTTAAAGGTGTAAGATAGATGGAGAAGAGAGACAACAGCATCATGAATATTTTAGAAATAATACAAAGACTCAGTAGATCTGAGAGAGCCGAGTCTTGAGTTAGTCATGGAGAAACATTTAAAATACCTCAGTTTGCACAGCAAACCTCCAATATGCTCACAAATTGGTAGTCCCAAATAGCTGAGAAGGTGAGGGTGAAGCTGGGGGTGAAGCTCAAGAGGATTGACTGAAAGACCCTTAAAGAAACAGTTTCCTCTTTCCGTTCAGCGCTTGCCCCTATTCCAACCCAACAGTAAACTGAAGGTTTTTCTTTGTAGATAATAAAGCATATTTTTCTCAGTAGGTAATAAGCTGAATTGGACACATGTAAGAAAAGAGAACCACATTGAAACAGGGGTATTAAATGAAAGGTTACACCTGAACATTAAGACCTTCCTACCCCTGCCCTCTTTTCCCACTGTGCTTCCAAAATGGGAGTGATTGGAAGATGAATTTGTGGGATTTCAAACAAGTCTAAGAGAAAATATTTAAAGATACTGATAATGGGATTTCTTAAATGAAAAAGACTAGCCACATTCCCCCATGGAAAGACTGTAATCAAGTAGCCCACAGAATTTACAGTCAGTGTTTTAGATATGAGTGATTAGGCAACAGTGAACAATATTTGATGAAGTGTCTAACATAGAGGAGATTAAAGCAAACAAAACAGACTTCTGAAAATGAAACCTTTAAAAATTAATCATTAATATTCTCAGAAATGGAGAAGGCGATGGCACCCCACTCCAGTACTCTTGCCTGGAAAATCCCATGGACGGAGGAGCCTGGTGGGCTGCAATCCATGGGGTCGCTAGGAGTCAGACACGACTGAGCAACTTCACTTTCACTTTTCACTTTCATGCATTGGAAAAGGAAATGGCAACCCACTCCAGTGTTCTTGCCTGGAGAATCCCAGGGATGGGGGAGCCTGGTGGGCTGCTGTCTATGGGGTCGCACAGAGTTGGACACGACTAAAGTGACTTAGCAGCAGCATTCTCAGAAAAATGTCTGTGAAATAAGAACAAGATGCGTTTTAAAGGAATATTCAGAGAAAGACTCTTGAAAATTAGTATATATACATGGCAAATTGAAAAAAGAAGTAAGTTTGGAAATTCAGTAGTAAAGATATAGTATCTGAATAATAAAACTTCCAGAAAGAGAGAACAGAGAACATGGAAGGAAGGAAAACATTTGAGAATTTATTTGAGAAAAATCCCTCAAATTGAAGAAATGATTTTCTAAATTGAAAGGGCCAATAGAGTTCCCAGAACAATGGATGATAATAAACTCAAACTAAGGCATGAAATGTTAGAAACAGAACTCTAGACAAGCAGGAGATCCTAGAAGCATCAGTAACAGTCGGGTGGTGACTGTACCATGCAAAGGATCAGAAATCAGAACATCCTCAGAGTTCCTCACAGCAGCACCAAAAGTAGCAAAGTGGCAGAGTAAAGTCTTCCAAATTTTGAGGATAAACAATATCCAATCTAAAATTGTATGCTTAGCAGAATCATCAATTATGTATGAAGGAAGCCTAAAATATCTTCAGACATGCAAAATCTCAAAAGCATAACTCCTAAAAACTCTTTCTTGGGAAGCTACAAGAGGGATAGCTTCACTAAAATAAGAGAATGCATGAAGAAAGAGGAATTAATGGGATTCAGAAACAAGGACTCCACCTCAAGGAAGAGATTGTGAAAAGAATGCACAGGATGAGGACTGTGCGCTAGCACAAAGGGCAAGCATCTCAGGGTGAAACAAGTTGGAGAGGTCTGGGAGAAATGTCGCCAATAAAGAAAACATTTTAAAAAAACACCTAGTATGTTTAAATACATTGAAAGATGTAGCAAATTGGAGAAGAGATTGGAAACACATTAACATTAAGCACACTGGGAACTAGAACAGTTACTAAATCTGAAGAAAACAAGTTGTGCAAGAAAAGAAATCAAATTACTACTTAGCTACAAATATGAAATAGACATAATAATGTCAATCCTGAATGCAGTATATTGTTATTAGGAGGGGATGGAAGGGGAGGGCAGAATGGAATGGATGGACATATAGAAATGATGAGAGTGCTTCAGTCTCATCTTTCATTGTGGAAAGCCAATAGATCATCTGTCCTTGCCCACCCCTTGTCCCCGCCCTAATCTAGTGTACACTGTAAATAGGAATATTTAGTAATGTGGAGGTAAATACCAAAAGAAACAGCTCAAAAGACTTACAGGAAGTTAACTGTGAGGACCTGGAAATGGTAAAAAGTAGACCTGTGAAGCCTAATGGTTTTCATAATAAGCCCTTTTATGTTCTTGTTAGTTGCTCAGTCATGTCCGACTCTTTGCAAGCCCATGGGCTGTAGCCTGCAGGGCTCCTCTCTGTCCATGGAATTCTCCAGGCAAGACTACTGGAAGGGTTGCCATTTCCTTCTCCAGGGGAATCTTCCTGACCCAGGGATCAAACCCAGGTCTCCTGCATTGTAGGCAGATTCTTTACCATCTGAGCCATGAGAGAAGCCCAAATAAACTGTCTATCATCGATTAAGACAAACTTGAATAGAAACAGAAAGAAATGGTGTGAAATTAGAAGTAAAACTATTTTCCAATCACAAATCTTTCTGTCTCTATCTTGTTCTCTCTCTTTCTCTCTCTCTTTTTTTTAACTGTTTGACTTAACCCCTCAGAACCTGTGTTTTCTTCACAAGGAAAGTCATGACTGAATGAGATAATTCATATAAAGCACTTAATTATAGTAAGTGCTAGCCTTAGGTAAGCTTCAGCAAATGGCAGGCCTTAACTCCTCTTTATGTGTTTCCAAGTCTCTGTAGAGAAGGGTTAGGGTTACCAAGATTCAAAAACTGTTTCAGTCACACAGCTAAAACAATAAGTCACATTTGCCTGAGAGTCTCAGCTCTGAGCCCACATTTCACCACGGCCTTGTCTGTTGATGCCACCTACCTACTGTACCAATTACCTTTCCTTGTAGATGGAAACTGCTTTTTCATCTTTATTCCAAACAGTGCCAGATTCATAATAGACACTTACCATTTGAATTGATGTTATTAGACTGTTACATTAACATGTCTAAATTTACATAATTGAAATAAAAATATTTTCAAAGTATACTACAATACAGTTTATTTTTAAAATCAAGTAACAGTCAACCTGATCCAAGCTTGTTAATCAATGTTTTTGTTCAGTTGCTCAGTCGTTTCTGACTCTTTGCAACCCCATGGACTGCAGCATACCAGACTTCCCTGTTCTTCTCTATTTCCCAGAGGTTGCTCAAACTCATGTCCATCAAATTGGTGATGCCTTCCAACCATCTCATCCTCTGTCATCCCCTTCTTCTCCTGCCTTCAATCTTCCCCAGCATCAAGGTCTTTCTTTTCCAATGAGTCAGTCCTTCGCATCAAGTGGCCAAAGTATTGGAGCTTCAACTTCAGCATCAGTCCTTCCAATGAATATTCAAGACTGATTTCCTTTAGAATTGACTGGTTGGATCTCCTTGCAGACCAAGGGACTCTCAAAAGTCTTCTCCAACGCCACAGTTCAAAAGCATCAGTTCTTCCAGGCTCAGCCTTCTTTATGGTCCAACTCTCACATCCATACATGACTATTGGAAAAACCATAGCTTTGACTATAAACCTTTGTTGGTAAAGTAATGTCTCTGCTTTTTAATATACTGTCTAGGTTGGTTATAGCTTTTCTTCTAAGGAGAAAGCATCTTTTAATTTCATGGATGTGGTCACCATCTGCAGTGATTTTTGGAGACCAAGTAAACAAACTCCGTCACTGTTTCCATTATTTCCCTATTTATTTGCCATGAAGTGATGGGACTGGATGCCATAATCTTAGTTTTTTAAATGTTGAGTTTTAAGCCAGCTTTTTTCACTCTCCTCTTTCACCTTCATCAAACGGATCTTTGGTTCTTCTTCACTTTCTGCCATAAGGGTGGTGTCATCTGCATATCTGAGGTTATTGATATTTTCCTGGCAATCTTGATTCCAGCTTGTGCTTCATCCATTCCAGCATTTCACATGGCTTACTGTGCATATAAGTTAAATAAGCAGGGTGACAATATACAGCCTTGACATACTCCTTTCCCAATTTGGAACCAGTCTGTCGTTCCACATCCAGTTCTAACTGTTGCTTCCTGACCTGCATACAGATTGCTCAAGAGGCAGGTCAGGTGGTCTGGTGTTCCCATCTCTTTCAGAATTTCCCACAGTTTGTTGTGATTCACACAGTCAAAGGCTTTATTATAGTTAGTGAAGCAGAGTTTTTGTTAATATATGTCAGAAATATCTATTTTTAAAATTCTGTGGCAATTCTTCTTCAGGTTGAGTTCCATAATGTCCATGGCCTTATTGCCCTATTTCTTCTCTGGATACAAGGGGTCCTTCATACACACACCACAGAGAGGACTGGAGAGTAGACACTGGATACACAATTTTGTATTGATTTGAAATAAAGCCATTGCAAGATATTTTCCTGAATGAGAAAGTCATCAAAAAGGACCTAAGAGTAGATGAAATAAATCCTTTGCATAATATCATGAAGTCTAAATAAAATATGATGGTTTGGTTTGTAAATATAAATAATATAACATAGGACAAGATGGTAATAATCCTTATCTAATTCTCAGAGAAAAACAGCTTGCTAAGTACTGTTAAATTCTCATCACCTCATTAACTGTAGAAATCTAGAAGGTATCATAAAAGACAAGGATGATAAGCAGCTGGTGAATCATTTGTGAGGAAAGATTAAGATAATTAAACAAGAAAAAGTTGGATAAATAGTAATGAAGAAATGTAACAATATTGCATATCTGGAAAATGAGCGTATTAGAAAAAATTGAGAAACAGTAGGATGAACAATTATAATGACAACTCATTCAAGTTTGGTATTTTTAAGTCAATTGGTATAGTGTGTTTGTGGCAGTGTTATTTTAAATGGAACTATGTTAAATATAATCTTCCAAAGAACAGAATTCCAGGAAAATAAATCAATTTATTATTTCTGTCTTCGTCATTTGCTATAGATGGTCAAGATTTGCAATAATCCTCCTGGTTTACTTTTGTTAATTTTTTCACCTTGTTAATATTTAGCTAAATTTATTTCAAAATATTTCTTTTCTTAGGCATGTGGAAAAAATTTCAGACCAGTTATTTAAACTTTGCAGCTTATTGTTAGGAAACAGATTGACATTGAATCCAATACCTGTGGTGGATTTATTTTGATGTTTGGCAAAGCTAATACAATTATGTGGAGTTTGAAAATAAAATAAAATTAATTAAAATTAAAAAAAAAAGAAAAGTTTTTTTCCTTTAAAAGAAAAAGAAAGATTGTTTACATACTCTGTTTCTCCAGCGAATATTTTATAAGTATATTTATTGTCTTGAGTGAGTTTTCTTACCTATGCAAATTATGACAAAGAATCTGAGTAGTGGAGGGCAGGACCTGCCTACTATAAATGAAATATATTTTTCATTATATCTTCAGTATCTAGCACAGTTCTTGGTACCTCTAGGTATTCAATAAATATTTTTGAGTAAATGAATATGTGTATGTCTATAATGGACATTCTATCTGTACATTTTTATTGAGTCAGAAAATAAAGCTTCCTTAAGGTTGTGTATATGGGTTTCCCAGGTAACACCAGTGGTAAAGTACCCACCTGCCAATGCAGGAGACTTAAGAGTTGTAGGTTTGATCCCTGGGTTGGGAGGATCCCCTGGAGGAGGAAATGGCAACCCACTCCAGTATTCTTGCCTGGAGAATCCCATGGACAGAGCAGCTTGGTGGGCTAGGTCCATGGAGTTGCACAGAGTTGGACGTGACTGAACTGACTTGGCACTGCACAAGGTTATATATGCCTCTCTTCTAATTGGGTGGAGGTCATAGGTTTAGTAGCCAAATGTGGAGTCCAAATTTTTGTTTCCCCTTGGAGTTAGAAGTTGGGACATATATTTTTAGATGAATAGCCAATAATGCTATTATTATCTTGATCTATTCCTCCATTCTGCATCCATGTAGAGCAGTGGTTCTCTCAACCTGAAATAAGAGACTTAAGAAATACAGTGAAGAGAGTAGAGGAATTAGGCAAATGAGGCTAACGCAGGAAGAGAAACACAGGTCAGAAGCTATCAGTTTTCAGTTTTATTTCTACATTTTCCTTTCTGAACTTTGATTTATTGGAAAGGTTTTTATTTGATTTCTGGACATACTTTGTCACAGTTTTACTACCATGAGGGAGAGTTCTCAAAGCAAAGGAAATAAATACTGTAGGTTCTATATAAGTTCTGCTTGCTCCCAAATCTATTCTGTGTGCTTAGTTCAAGTAATTGGGCTGCTGTTGAAACCTACAATATCCTATGGTAGACACAGCATATTTAATAACTGGTCCTTTTACATAGCAGTCTCCTTAATCACCACTTCATAACTTGGAATTTTCTCTTTTATCTGGCTGCAGTACATCTTAAAGTAATTTTTTGGAGGACATGTATATGGTGTTTCTTCTGCATCCTTTGCTTATCTGAGAATTTTGTGTTGTTTTCACATATTAATAAATGATTTGGTAGATAGGAAATTTTGGGTAAAACTATTTTCACTGAGGACTCTATAAATTTTCCAGCATCTTCTGGCACTACTTGTTGCAAAGAAGTCTGAGACTTGCCTGGCTTCCTCTCCAAATCCCACTCATAAAATTTGCAAAACAATGAAAATCACAAGCATGCAAACCCCACAGGAAAGTAAAGTGAAATTGAAGTTGCTCAGTCATGTCCAACTCTTTGTGACCCCATGGGCTGTAGCCTCCCAGGCTCCTCTGTCCATTGGATTTTCCAGGCAATAGTCCTGGAGTGGATTGCCATTTCCTTCTCCAGGAAAGTAAAACCAGGAAATTGCCATTTCCTTCTAAGGAAAGTAAAACCTACCCACAATTCATTTGTCATTCTGGGGGGACCACACACCTCGAGAGCTTATTGGTAGAGATTAAATAGGTATTATAGCAGTAACATAATAAATCCTTTTAATATATACCCTAAATTAATGTATAATAAATATTATAGAGTTTAAATAGCACAGTATTTATGTTTCATGAACTTCCTTATGCTTATACAGTCATATCTACACATTACACATAGATATATTTGTACATTTACTTTTTAAATCAGAAGTCATTCTACATATTGATCAACTAGTTGCTTTTTAAATCTAGTAATATGTCATTTACTTCATTTTAGATCAGTTCATTTAGCTGTTCATGTAGAATATCCAAAATTAAATGAAAACACTCCTGTCTTCCAACTATACATCTAGATGAGACCAGATTTTCTTTCACAAGCTACAATCAAAGCAACACTATTTCAACAGAATAAATAGGTAAACATGAAGAAAAATACTTGTTTTCTATTAAGCCAGATACTGAGATTTGCAAAACATATAAAACCATTCTACTCTCCTTGCTAAATAATTTTTGTTTTATGAAGCAATTATTTTACATATAAATGTTGTCGTATCATAAAATAGTTTTCCTATTGTTATTTTAAAATTAATACATATTTAAATGATTTCTCTGTTTTAATTTCCTACACAGTATTAATGGTAGATACAACCCATCTGAAAAAGACTTTCTTGAGACCTTCAAAATTTGTTTAAATTGCAAAGAGATTCTGAGACTAAAATTTGTAGGTTTGCTGGCATATACGATGAGATTTGTTTTCAACTATCAGTTCAGTTCAGTTGCTCAGTCATGTCTGACTCTTTGTGACTCCACAGACCACAGAACATTAGGCCTCCCTGTCCATCATCAATGACCGGAGTCCACCCAAACCCATGTCCATTGAGTCGGTGATGCCATCCAACCATCTCATCCACTGTCGAACCCTTCCCCTCCCGCCTCCAATCTTTCCCAGCATCAGGGTCTTTTCCAATGACTCAGCTCTTTGCATCAGGTGGCCAAAGTATTGGAGTTTCAGCTTCAGCATCAGTCTTTCCAACGAACACTCAGAACTGATCTCTTTTAGGACGGACTTTTTGGATCTCCTTGCAGTCCAAGGGACTCTCAGGAGTCTTCTCCAACACCAAAGTTCAAAAGCATCAATTCTTCAGTGCTCAGCTTTCTTCACAGTCCAACTGTCATATCCATACATGACCACTGGAAAAACCATAGCCTTGACTAGATGGACCTTTATTGGCAAAGTAATGTCTCTTTGAATATGCTGTCTAGGTTGGTCATAACTTTCCTTCCAAGGAGCAAGCGTCTTTTAATTTCATTGCTGCAGTCCCCATTTGCAGTGATATTGCAGCCCAAAAAATAAAGTCAGTCAATGTTTCCACTGTTTCCCCATCAATTTCCTATGAAGTGATGGGACCAGATGCCATGATCTTAGTTTTCTGAATGTTGAGCTGTAAGCCATCTTTTCCCACTCTCCTCTTTCACTTTGTTCAAGAGACTTTTTAGTTCTTCTTTGCTTTCTGCAATAAGGGTGGTGTCATCTACATATCTGAAGTTATTGATATTTCTCCTGGCAATCTTGATTCCAACTTGTGCTTCATCCAGCCCAGTGTTTCTCATGATGTACTCTGCATACAAGTTAAATAAGCAGGGTGACAATATACAGCCTTGATGTACTCCATTTCCTATTGGGAACCAGTCTGTTGTTCCATGTCCAGTTCTAACTGTTGCTTCCTGACCTGCATACAGGTTTCTCAAGAGGCAGGTCAGGTGGTCTGGTATTCCCATCTCTTTCAGAATTTTCCACAGTTTGTTGTGATGCACACAGTCAAAGGTTTTTGCATAGTCAATAAAGCAGAAATAGATGTTTTTCTGGAATTCTCTTGCTTTTTCAGTGATCCAGCAGATGTTGGCAATTTGACCTCTGGTTCCTTTGCCTTTTCTAAAACCAGCTTGAATGTCTGGAAGGTCATGGGTCATGTACTGTTGAAGCCTTGCTTGAAGAATTTTGAGCATTACTTTACTAGCTTGTGAGATGAGTGCAATTGTGTGGTAGTCTGAGCATTCTTTGGGATTGCCTTTCTTTGGGGTTGGAATGAAAACTGACTTTCTCCAGTCCTGTGGCCACTGCTGAGTTTTCCAAATTGGCTGACATATTCAGTACAGCATCATCTTTCAGGATTTGAAATAGCTCAACTGGAATTCCATCACCTCCACTAGCTTTGTTCATAGTGATACTTCCTAAGGTCCACTTGACTTCACATTCCAGGATGTCTGGCTCTAGGTGAGTGATCACACCATTGTCATTATCTGGGTCGTGAAGATCTTTTTGTACAGTTCTTCTGTGTATTCTTGCCACCTCTTCTTAAGATCTTCTGCTTCTGTCAGGTCCATATCATTTCTGTCCTTTATCGAGCCCATCTTTGCATTAAACGTTTCCTTGGTATCTCTAACTTTCTTGATGAGATCTCTAGTCTTTCCCATTCTATTTTTTTCCTCTTTTTCTTTGCACTGATCGCTGAGGAAGGCTCTCTTATCTCTCCTTGCTATTCTTTGGAACTCTGCATTCAAATGGGTATATCTTTCCTTTTCTCTTTTGCTTTTCACTTCTCTTCTTTTCACAGCTACTTGTAAGGCCTCCTCAGACAGACGTTTTGCTTTTTGCCTTTCTTTTTCTTGGGAATAGTCTTGATCCCTTTCTCCTGTAGCGTGTCACGAACCTCTGTCCATAGTTCATCAGGGACTCTTTTTATCGGATGTAGTCCCTTAAACCTATTTCTTAATTCCACTGTATAGTCACAAGGGATTTGATTTAGGTCATACCTGAATGGTCTAGTAGTTTTCCCCACTTTCTTCAATTTAAGTCTGAATTTGGCAGTAAGGAGTTCATGGTCTGGCCCCAGTCAGCTCCCGGGCTTGTTGTGGCTGACTGTATAGAGCTTCTCCTTCTCTGGCTGCAAAGAATATAATCAATCTGATTTCATTGTTGACCATCTGGTGATGTCCATGTGTAGAGTCTTCTCTTGTGTTGTTGGAAGAGGGTGTTTGCTATGACTAGTGTGTTCTCTTGGCAAAACTCTGTTAGCTTTTGCCCTGCTTCATTCTGTACTCCAAGGCCAAATCTGTTATTCCAGGTGATACAGCCACTCAATAAACCTTTGGTTGAGGCTGCACCTGGAATGCCTGTGCTGACGCCATCAACCTCTAGCTGCTTGCTAAGTGATGTGTGTGCTTGCCTTACACCCTCTGTGGATCTTACTGAATGAGGGGCTTTGATGCATTGCTTCCACACCCTATATTAAACGTGTGCTTTCTCAGCTATCTGCCTCAGAAATACTTCAGTATAAAAATAGTGTCTAGAAATGGAATGATTAACCTCTAAAAGATTCTGAGACTCAGGTATTTGTTACCGTCTATATACATGTACTAGGGCTCCCCAGGTGGCACTAGTGGTAAAGAACCTGCCTGCCAGTGCAGATTAGACACAAGAGACATGGGTTTGATCACTGGGTCGGCAAGATCCCCTGGAGTAGGAAATGGCAACACATTCCAGTATTCTTGCCTGGAGAATTCCATGGACAGAGGAACCTGGCAGGCTGCAGTCCATGGGGTTGCACAAACTTGGAGATAATTGAAGCAACTAGCACATTTTTGGTTTTGTTTCTCAATAGCCATTGATAAGTACATACACATATAAATGTACTTAGCATTTTACTATCTAAATTTTAGATAGAAATGTCTGCCTTACTGGTGAGCATATCTGCAGGGCAGCAGTGGAGATGCAGACATAGAGAACAGACGTGAGGACACAGTGATGGAAGGAGAGGGCGGGAGGAGCTGAGACAGTAGCATGAAGCCCACACATGATCACATGTAAAACTGACCCAAGTGGGAATTTGCTGTGTGACACAGGGAGCTCAGTCTCATGCTCTGTGACAGCCTAGAGGGGTGGAAGACGGAAAGGGGGTCAGGAGGGAGGGGACAGATATATCCCTGCAGCTGATTCATACTGATGTATGGCAGATGCCAACACAACATTATAAAGCAATTATCATCCAGTTTAAAAAATTAAAAAATTTCTACCTTCATTAAAATGTAACTTTCTAATTTGCTAATAAGCAAATTGACTTGAGGAAGCACAGAATTATGCAGATAACTCAAATTCCCTAAATTGATGTTAGTTATGAGCATTTTAGAATTTTTTTTTTAATTTTATTTTATTTTTAAACTTTACATAATTGTATTAGTTTTGCCAAATATCAAAATGAATCCGCCACAGGTATACATGTGATTTTAGAATTAGAATTTAGCTTTTTGTATACACTCATGAGTGGCTATTACATTACTGACAAAAGTCCATATAGTCAAAACTATGGTTTTTCCAGTGGTCATGTATAGATGGAGAGTTGGACCATAAAGAAGACTGAGCCAGGAAGAACTGATGTTTTTAAACTCTGGTGTTGGAGAAGACTCTTGAGAGTCCCTTGGACTACAAAGAGATCAAACCAGTCATAGTTTGAACAAGCTCCAGGAGTTGGTGATGGACAGGGAAGCCTGGCATGCTGCAGTCCATGGGGTTTCAAAGAGTTGGACACGACTGAGTGACTGAACAACAACAAATTGAGAAATTTTAAAAAGGCTGTTTTTTATTGATTCCTATGTATTATTCTGTTGCAAAAAGTTGCTGTCATCCTCATTATTTTTTAAAACCAAATAACAGTGAAAAATTTTACCGTATAAAATATAAGTTATATTTGAGTTAAGAAAAAAATGACATTCTTTACTCTTTCTGGTAATAGAAATCACAAAGCTTAATGGACCGTAGAATTAATCCCACCACTCATTTTTTTTTAATTTTGGACACTGAGTTAAAGGAAGATGAAATGGCAACAAGTAAGGGACAAAACTCAGGTATCATTCACTCCCCTTCTTTAATCCAATTACAATCTGCTAGGCTGGCTCCTCTTCCTCTAGCTGTGTAATGAACAGTGTCAGGAAAATCAGCTGTAGATTTAGAGTTGCTTATCTGTTCTTGCTCTCCATAGTAGTTTCAGATACAACGAAGAACATGTAAAAGAGAGAGATGTTGGGGACAAAAACTAAAAGGTCAGTTCAATGGCCAGCCCAATCAAGTTAAGCATATGATGATATATGGGCACTGAAATAAAATGCCTAATGGCATTTTAAAATTTCTCAACTGCTGGTGAAGTTGTCCTAGAGTCACAGTGTCAGCAGCTGACACAGATGAGTTTGAGATAAGGAGGAGAGATGTTTTCCAATGCCTTATCCAGGTGTTTCACACTAGGATTGGTGGGACTGCCTAGAAAAATAAAACTCCTGCCTGGGACTACAGGGAACATACTTTCTCTTTATCATTTTTCTCAATTAAAATAGGAAATGGCAGTCCTAATGTTTGTGTTCATACCTGTCAATGCTGTACCTTCATAGATGCAAGTGAGGAAATTAAACCGTTCTTGTTCTCAGAGTGATAAGATAGTGGTAGAGAAAATGTTTATACTCATGTGGAGCTAATCCCTATCTTTCAGTGTATGCATTTCCTTTTTGAATATAAAAAAGGCATTAAAACCAGAAAAACCAAAGCTTAGAAGTTATGGATGAGAATAAATGCCTTGGAATAGTAGTGAATGTATCTCAATTGTAGTTCTGACTGCCATTTTGTTTCTGCTATATTAATTGGGATACAAATTGCTATGGGAAAAATGTCACCTATTTATTAAAATGATACTTTTGGATGCAAAAAGTATTAATAAGGTCATGAAAAATATTTGGATAACATTTTCAGTTCAATAAAATAAATGTCGTGCTTAGTCAGTCATGTCGACTCTTTGGGACCCCATGGACTGTAGCTCACCAACCTCCTCTGTCCATGGGGAGCTGGAGTAGGTTGCCATGTCCTCCTCCAGGGGATCTTCCCAACCCATGGATCGAACCCAGGTCTCCTGCATTGCAGGCAGATTCTTTACCATCTGAGCTACCAGGGAAGCCCAAAAAATAAATATTTAAAAGTTACTTATTTTATCTACATTTCACACCGTTCTTGAAAATAATACTTTGGTAGTTTCCCCTTAGAATAAGTGAATTGCTAATTTACAGTGAATTGTATTATGTCTTATAGGAAAGATTATGAAAATATTTAGAAAAATACCTGGGCATTATTCTTCTGAGAGATAAGCATAATCAGTCCAATTTGCAAATACAACATATTTAGGACAAATTAGTGGCCTAAGAATCAGCACTAGTCAGAAAATTTGTATTTAATGAGTGTCATTAGGACCAGGATGAAACAAAAATTAGTGTAAGGAGTCCTTGTGTGATGAGGCATTAAAAACTAATGCATCCTTTAACTGCATTAAGAATTTATTCACACCTTAGTCACAAACAGTTTAGATTTATCTTCCATTTTAACATTAAAAATGTGTGCTACAGTCATTCCCGTCAAGAAGTTATTGATAAAGTAGACTGACTGCATCCTTTCACGTGGGTGCTGATATGGACAGTCATGGCCATTGGAAACTAAACATATTTTGGGTAGTCTGTTGAGATGGCATATGAATGGAATGAGATCAAGAAGCAGCAGCCTTGGAAATTTCTTGAATTCAATTTATTCAAAGACAATATTATTGCTTCTAAGAGAAATCAAGCACAAAAAATCTTCAAGAAAGGTCAGAATGTCTACATTAAAACTTAGATTCTGTAACTGGAATTAAGTTCCTGAAATTGTAGGTACATATTTGAGTTATACATATTTAAATTTAGTGATACAAAGATTCTATAAACTACAGAATAATGTAGACTCAGGGACTTTTATTAAGCACAGACATATACAGCTGGTTTTACAACTGCAAGTAAGACATCTGATGAAACCATTATATACCAATAATTATTTCAGCCTTTTTTAATATTAATAATAGCACTTTATTGCTCACTGTATGCTATAAACTATGTTAAGTGCTTTATATAGAATAATCAGCTTAATGTTCCTAATGATCCCATGAGGAATGGCCTATTATTCCATCATACAGATGAGAAAACTGAGACATAGAAAGTTTACCATGCTTAGAATTAACAAGTTAGTGGTAAAAGTCAGAAGTACATCAAGGCTGTATATTGTCACCCTGCTTATTTAACTTATATGCAGAGTACATCATGAGAAACACTGGGCTGGATGAAGCACAAACTGGAATCAAGATTACTGAGAGAAATATCTATAACTTCAGATATGCAGATGACACCACCCTTATGGCGGAAAGTGAAGAAGAACTAAAGAGCCTCTTGATGAAAGTGAAAGAGGAGAGTGAAAAAGTTGGCTTAAAGCTCAACATTCAGAAAACTAAGATCATGGCATCTGGTCCCATCACTTCAAGGCAAATAGATGGGGAAACAGTGGAAACAGTGGCTGACTTCATTTTTTGGGGCTCCAAAATCACTGCAGATGGTGATTGCAGACATGAAATTAAAAGACGCTTGCTCCTTGGAAGAAAAGTTATGACCAACCTAGACAGCATATTAAGAAGCAGAGACATTACATTGTCAGCAAAGGTCCATCTAGTCAGGGCTATGGTTTTTCCAGTAATCCTGTATGGATGTGAGAGTTGGACTGTAAAGAAAGCTGAGTGCGGAAGACTTGATGCTTTTGAACTGTGGTGTTGGAAAAGACTCTCGAGAATCCCTTGGAGTGCAAGGAAACCCAACCAGTCAATCCTAAAGGAAATCAGTCCTGAACATTCATTGGAAGGACTAATGCTGAAACTCCAGTACTTTGGCCACCTGATGTGAAAAACGGACTCATTAGAAAAGACCCTGATGCTGGGAAAGATTGAAGGTTGGAGGAGAAGGGGATGACAGAGGATGAGATGGTTGGATGGCATCACTGACTCAATGGACTTGAGTTTGAGTAAACTCCGGAAGTTGGCAATGTACAGGAAGCCTGGCGTGCTGCAGTCCATGGGGTCACAAAGAGTCAGACATGACTGAGTGACTGAACTGAACTGAACTGAAACCCAGGTTGTCTGGCTTTAGGCTTGTGTTTTTAATCACTGTTCTTTACTTGCTCTGATTCTTGGCAGTGTGGTTTTTATTTTTTTTCTTATCATTTTTCTACTTGATAAGAATAAACAGTCTGTATGTTATCTTAACTGTTCCCTCAACTAAAAAAAAATTGTAATATCCAGCTTAATTTTTAAAAAACTTTTTTCTTATCCAACATAATTCTATGATTCAAACACTCTTGCAGATACCCTTAATTCCCTTTTCTCTTTGTTTTTGCACCTGGCAAACCCTTATGTCTCATGATCTCAAATATCGGCACATCTTGAAGATATTGTGCATTTGGCTCCAGGCCACCTCAATAAGCAAACAATACAGTAAGGCCAGTGACATGAATGTTTTGGTTTCTCAAGGCTTGTAAAATAGACTGCACTCTAAGTGTGCAATAGCATTAAGTCTAAGAAACAGTGTACATTCCTTAATTAAAAACATTGTTAAGTGTGCTAACCATCATCTGAGAACGTTCAGGGTATTGTAGTAGTGATTTATCACAAACCACCATAACAAATATAATAATGAAAAAGTATGAAACATTGGGAAAATTACCAAACTGTGACACAGAGACATAAGTAAGCATACACTGTTTCAGAAACAGTGCCAAGGTGTTTGTTCAATGCAGGGTTGCCACAAACCTTCAATTTGTAGAAAGAAAAAAAAAAAAAGTTTTACCTGTGAAGCACAGTAAATGATGTACTCTGGTGTTTACTTTCTTGATGTTTAACCGTAGCAGCTGAAAAACCACTGGAGACAGAATAAAGCAGGTGGTTCTACAATGTACCAGACATCACCAACTTTGGGTTAGTCCTAACGTGCTGCCTGGTAATATTTCTCTGACCAATTCATTCTTTCCATGGCTTTTCCAAACCACTATATAACCCTTTCCCGCTTGCCAGTTAACTAATGATTATTATTCATTTTGTTATATTTTGAACCCATTTTCTTGAGCTGGACCCATCTCACTTTAAAAAAATAGAGGTATAATTGGAGTGTAATAAACTGTGCATACTGAAACTGTACAAGTTGACCAGTTTAAGTTATGTGTTTACCTGAGAAACCACCACCAAAATTAAGACAGTGAACATTTAATCCCAGGCGTTTCATCATGCTCATTGTAGTCCAGCTCATACTCCACCCCAATTCCCAGGCAACCAGTGACATTCTTTATGTCACTGTGGATTGGTTGGCATGTTACAGAATCATGTTACAGAACCTTTCATAAATGGGACTGTTATACGAATAAATTTGTGTATTCAGGTTCTCTTTTGCCTGAGTTCTTTCATTTAGCATAATGGCTTTCATTTATATTGTTGCAAATATCAGTTATTTATAAGTTCTTATTACTGAATATTATGCCATTATATAGCTATGTCCTGGCTAATGTTCACATATTCTTGGACTTTTGGGTTTCCAGTTTGGGAATCTGTGTGTATTATCTAACCTGAATAGTACAGTAAAGTACACATGTAGTCACCCCATATATATGAGTCTTATTACAAGTCCTCTCTTCAGCTTGAATGGTCTGTTTCTCTTTCTATGTGCCACCATCAAGTTTTACTTTCAGTTCAATTCAGTCACTCAGTCGTATCTGACTCTTTGTGACCCCATGGACCGCAGCACACCAGGCTTCCCTGTTCATCACCAACTCTTAGAGCCTGCTCAAACTCACATCCATTGAGCCAGTGATGCCATCCAACCATCTCATCCTCTGTTGTCCCCTTCTCCTCCTGCCTTTAATCTTTCCCAGCATCAGGGTCTTTTCCAATGAGTCAGCTGTTCACTTCAGGTGGCCAAAATATTGGAGTTTCAGCTTCAGTATCGGTCCTTCCAATGAGTATTCAGGACTGATTTCCTTTAGGATTGACTGGTTGGATTTCCTTGCAGTCCAAGGGACTCTCAAGAGTCTTCTCCAACACCACAGTTCAAAAGCATGAATTCTTCGGTGCTCAGCTTTCTTGATAGTCCAACCCTCACATTCCATGCATGAGTACTGGAAAAACCATAGCTTTGCCTAGATGGACCTTTGTCGGGAAATGTCTCTGCTTTTTAATACACTGTATAGGTTGGTCATAGATTTTCTTCCAAGGAGCAAGCATCTTTTAATTTCATGGCCACAGTCCCCATCTGCAATGACTTTGAAGCCCCAAAATATAAAATCTCTCACTATTTAGATTCTTATAAGAGGACAAGCCCTCCATCCTTAATCATCTAGTTCAAAATGGTCTGGTCTGTTTTGTCTAAAAGACATTTTTTTAGTCTCTCAGAATATAAATTTCTAATTGATTTGATAGTTTCTTCTCATCACCTAGCCAGCACCATCCTTGACAAATCAAAAGCCTATTTCTCAGGCAATATTCTTCATGAAGAATTGGCATTGGTTATACCAGCTTGCTACCATAAACTTTATTGAGAGCAACCCAAAATGTTTGTTTTTCCTTCATATTTTCTTTGTGTTTTATTCAGTGGATAGGAAGGTTTTATTGTCAGAGCTCTCTTTTCTCAGCTTCAGCGGATGACACAGTGATGTTACGTCATTTGATCAGAGTGTATAACACAAAGCAGTTCCTCTTCTCACACTTGGTAAAATCATATCAAATGTTAATGATTAGGGTAAGGTTATACTAGTGCATATAATAGATGGCCAGTAGACCCAAGAATTCTGGCCTTACACCCCTACTCAGTCTCCTCAGTCACAGTAAAACTCCCAAGGGGGATAATATCCATCCATACATGCATACAAGGGACAGTGTCAAATGGGAACTTTCTCATTGGAACCCAGGTCACTTGACCAGAAAATCCAGAGGTTTTGTATGGGGAATCTTGACCTTTCTCAAACAAAATTTGAGTCAAAGTGAGAAAGTAGTACAAGGTATATGAAAAATAATGCTGAATCTCTCATATGGGAAAAGATGTTCTGACTTGCAGGATGAAAGCAGAGACAAATGGGAGGAATGAGTCAACGTACTCAGAAGATTAGATTGTGGCAAGACGCTTGCTCCTTGGAAGAAAAACTATGACCAACCTAGACAGCATATTAAAAAGCAGAGACATTACTTTGCTGACAAAGCTCTGTCTAGTCAAAGCTGTGGTTTTTCTAGTAGGGATTTGAGGGTTGGACCATAAAGAAAGCCGAGTGCTGAAGAATTGATGCTTTTGAACTGTGGTATTGGAGAAGACTCTTAAGAGTCCCTTGGACTGCAAGGAGACCCAACCATTCAATTCTAAGGGAAATCAGTCCTGAATATTCATTGGAAGGACTGATTCTGAAGCTGAAGCTCCAACACTTTGGCCTCCTGATGTGAAAAGCTGACTCATTGGAAAAGACCCTGATGCTGGGAAAGATCGAAGGCGGGAGGAGAAGGGGACGACTGAGAATGAGATGGTTGGATGGCATCACCGACTCAATGGACATGAGTTTGAACAAGCTCCAGGAGTTGATGATGGACAGGGAGGCCTGACATGCTGCAGTCTATGGGGTTGCAAAGAGTTGGACACGACTGAGCGACTGAACTGAATGGTAGCTTGAGAACAAGATAGGAAGAATACCAAAGAGCTGTTATCACACGCTTCATCTCCTAGTGCACTTCAACCTCTCCTGCTTGCCATATGGCCCAGTAAGGGTCTTGGAATCTGACCAATCAGTTTCATGTTTACCTCTCCTGGTGAGAAGTGAGATCAAAAGAGATATTGAACAGGGACATAGGTGTTCTCCTTTCCTCTATTCTGGGGACACTTGGGCTAAGTTATAAGAGCTTAGTATGGATCCCAGGTTACTGATGTTCTAATAGAATCCACTACTTAATATGTCAAAGATGATAAGGACTGATGACATCTTTTCAAGTAAGTTTTGATTCATGTTAAACAGCAATACAGTTTAAACCCCTTTCATATTAGCCTTCACCTTATTAACTTGAATTATTTTCTAGACTAGTTATAGGCACATGTTCCTGGTATTTTGAATAAAAAGGTGATTCTTCTTCTTTCCCACTGAGTATGTTATGTTGTCAGGTACCAGAAGCAACCTAAATAGAAAATTGATTATATCATTTAATAATTGTCAAAGCTTTGGCTTGAAATCAGCTATTCTAATCCCAAAGCATTATATTTTTGGCAATTATTCTTTATCACTTAATTAACTTCCATGCAACACTCTGACAGAGCAGGTCAAGTCATTCAATTACCTGGCAATATATTTTATAACTAATCGATCTTGAAGGATTCCCAAAGAAACTACTTTGCATTAAATGAGATCTATATGGGCTTTATTGAAAATTTATTAAGTCAGTAGTAGGATAATGTTAAAAACCATATAGAAATTTTGCCATGGTCACATAATTTTGGCTGTGCTCTTTAGGGGTAGAGCAGTGAGCCTTCTTCGTTTGTGTATTGGAAAGAACAGAATTTTTCCAAAGCCCAAATTCAGCCTACCTATAGATGCCTGTGTGACACACCTCCTTATGAAATGAGAGTGGGAACATTTTTATGTCCATGTCTGGACACACTACCTGGAGTAACAGGCAAACTTGGCCTTGGAGTACAGAATGAAGCAGGGCAAAGGCTAATAGAGTTTTGCCAAGAGTACACACTGATCATAGCAAATATCCTCTTCCAACAATACAAGAGAAGACTCTACACATGGACATTACCAGGTGGTCAATACTGAAATCAGATTGATTATATTGTTTGCTGCCAAAGATGGAGAAGCTCTATACAGTCAGCAAAAACAAGACTGGGAGCTGACTGTGGCTCAGATCATGACCTCATTAGTGCCAAATTCAGACTTAAATTGAACAAAGTAGGGAAAACCACTAGACCATTCGGGTATAACTGAAATCAAATCCCTTATGATTATACAGTGGAAGTGACAAATAGATTCAAGGGATTATATCTGATATAGTGCCTGAAGAACTATGGATGGAGGTTCATGACATTGTACAGGAGGCAGTGATCAAGACCATCTCCAAGAAAAACGCAAAAGGCAAAATGGTTGTCTGAAGAGGCCTTAAGAATGGCTATGAAAAGAAAAGTGAAAGGCAAAGGAGAAAAGGAAAGATATACCCATCTAAATGCAGAGTTCTAAAGAATAGCAAGGAGAGATTAGAAAGCCTTCCTCAGTGATCAATGCAAAGAAATAGAGGAAAACAATAAGATGGGAAAGACTAGACGTCTCTTTAAGAAAATTAGAGA
This sequence comes from Bison bison bison, assembly GCF_000754665.1. Taxonomy (NCBI): domain Eukaryota; kingdom Metazoa; phylum Chordata; class Mammalia; order Artiodactyla; family Bovidae; genus Bison; species Bison bison. Next base: position 1,175,805 of record NW_011494724.1, read on the forward strand.
TACCAGAGGAAATTTTCATGCAAAGAGAGGCATAATAAAGGACAGAAATGGTATGGACCTAACAGAAAGCAGAAGATACGAAGAAGAGGTGAAAGGAATACACAGAAGAACTGTACAAAAAGATCTTCATGACCCAGATAATCACGATGGTGTGATCACTCACCTAGAGCCAGACAACATGGAATGCAAAGTAAACTGGCCCTTAGGAAGCATCACTACAAACAGAGCTAGTGGACGTGATGGATTCCAGTTGAGCTATTTTATATCTTAAATGATGATGCTGTGAAAATGCTGCACTCAATATGCCAGTAAATTTGGAAAACTCAGCAGTGGCCATAGGACTGGAAAAGGTCAGTTTTCATTCCAACCCCAAAGAAAGACAATGCCAAAGAATGCTCAAACTACCGCACAATTGCACTCATCTCACACGCTAGTAAAGTAATGCTCAAAATTCTCCAAGCCAGGCTTCAACAGTACATGAACTGAACTTCCAGATGTTTAAGCTGGTTTTAGAAAAGGTAGAGGAACTAGAGATCAAATTGCCAACATCCACTGGATCATTGAAAAAGCAAGAGAGTTCCAGAAAAACATCTACTTCTGTTTTATTGACTATGCCAAAGCCTTTAACTGTGTGGGTCACTACAAACTGTGGAAAATTCTGAGAGATGGGAATACCAGACCACCTGACCTGCCTCCTGAGTAATCTGTATGTAGGTCAAGAATAACAGTTAGAACTGGACATGGAACAACAGACTGGTTCCAAATAGGAAAAGGAGTACATCAAGGCCGTATGGTGTCTTCCTGTTTATTTAACTTACATGCAGAGTATATCATGTGAAATGCCGAGGTTGATGAATCTCAAGCTGGAATCAAGATTGCCAAGGGAAATATCAATAACCTCAGATATGCAAATGACACCAACCTTATGGCAGGAAGGAAGAGGAACTGAAGAGCCTTTTGATGAAGGTGAAAGAAGGGAGTGAAAAAGTTGACTTAAAACTCAACATTCAAATAATAAAGATCATGGCATCCAGTCCTATCACTTCATGCAAAATAAATGGGAAAAATCGAAGCAGTGACTGACTTTATTTTCTTTGGCTACAAAATCACTGTAGATGGTATCTATAGCTGTGAAATTAAAAGACTCTTACTTATTGGAAGAAAAGCTAAGACAACCTAGACATCATATTAAACAGCAGAAACATCACTTTGCCAACAAAGGTTCGTCTGTTCAAAGCTATGGTTTTTCCAGTAGTCATGTATGGATGTCAGTTGGACCATAAAGAAGGTTGAGTGCGGAATAATTGGTGCTTTCAAACTGTGGAGTTGGAGAAGACTCTTAAGAATCCCTTGGACAGTAAGGAGATCCAACCAGTCCATACTAAGGAAATCAGTCCTGAATTTTCATTGGAAGGACTGATGCTGAAGCTAAAGCTCCAGTACTTTGGCCACCTGATGCAAAGAGCCGACTCATTTGAAAAGACCTTGATGCTGGGAAAGATTGATGGTGAGGAGTAAAGGGAGGACAGAGAATGGGATGGTTTGATGGCATCATAGACTCAATGGACATGAGTTTGAGCAAACCTCCAGACATAGTGAAGGACAAGGAAGCCTGGCATGCTGCAGTCCATGGGGTTGCAGAGTTGGACATGACTGAGCTAGTGAACAACAGCGCCTCTAGAATCCAGAGCCTTTCTCTTCTCTCATGCCTCTGGATGTTCATGTTCTTTGTCCCTTCTTACTGGTGCCTGGTGTCCCTTACTGATGTCCCACCCCCTGGTGCCTAAACCTAATTATGAATCCAGTACCTTGGGGTCTGCTCACTGACTTTGCATGGTGATTATAAATGCAGTCTTTGACCTATGAAAAAACATTTTATGGCTGTTTTACCATGTCTTTATGACTTTGAATCATGTAACTTGAAACTGGGGAGGGGAGAAAACATCAGTATAATTGGCTAAATTCATTGGGTTCTTAGCATTGTTACCTTTCGTGTGTCAAAGCAGTGAAGATAAAATGCATGGAATCTGTTCTGGGTCTTGGGAATTAGGAAAGTTTATTGATCTTATGATGCCATCCCATGCCAGGCCTGACTAAGGAAACGTCATAACAAAGACTGGTGGATAGGCACTTGGTGATGACCATGATGACTGCTCCAGTGGTATTCAACTCTGCAAAACTCTGCCTTTTCATCCCATATAATGCTTCACACTTTAAAGTACCAGCACCATTCATTAATTCAGCAAATATTTATTACATGCTCATTAAGGGCAAGGCATCATACTTAATAAATTAACAAAGGAGGTAGAAAAGATATTTCTGTTTCCAAGCAGCTTATCATTTTAAAAAATTTTTAAGACATAATTTTATCTATTAAGCCACTGTCTTCAGTTATTCCAACCTTCTTACCACTCACCAACATAGTTTAATTCTGAATTCTCCCAGTAATGAATATGCATCAAAATCGGTAAATTGAATACATTTTTATAGAGCAAAGAATAGCCTTGAGCTCCCTCACCTCTTTTTTTTATCTGTCTTTGGGATATTCAGTTTTTAACACTACAAAGACTGACTCTGGTCTTCTGGAGATTAAGAGAAATATAGTGAGTGAGAAAGTTATACTTCATCACAGAAACCTTCAGCTGGGAAAAATGGCAAGAGACGACTGATATGTAGTTCCAGTTTACATTGTATGTTATACATGGTGTGTGTGTGAGTAAAAAAACACTCCACTTAATTAGTTCACTTCAGCATATATTAAGATTTTTCTCTGTTAGTACATGAAGATTTGGTTTTCATGGTTGTTTCAATGACTTTTCCAGTTTATGATATCATCTCTTTAAATATTCTCTTATTATCACTTAAGTCATTGCCAGTTTTTCACATTGTAATCCCCACTGCAATTAACAAGTTATGTATTCTCTTGCTGAACATGTGCAAGACAACTAGCGTCTATCGGTAGAATCAGAAGATTCAGGTCCTATGTATACATACTAGTGTATTTTGTATGAAGTTCAAATTTTGCACTGACTTTTCTCTGAAATTGTAGCACACTGATGTTCAGGGATTGACATTCAACATGCTACAAATCTGAAAGAGGCACTTCGAAGAATTCCGATAGAAACACTGTCTCCTTCGCAAAAGAGAGATTTTTAATTTATTTTCTTTGCATTACACTTTACCTCATATGATTGATGGATGTTCATAATGTGTAGAATATTTTTTGTATAAAATATTTTATTAAATTACTCATTTTCTGTCAGTGACCATGCCTAAAAGTACCAAATCAAAAAATGTCATGTTACTGGCAATAAGGTGGTGAATTTAGTAAGAATGTAGTTATGAAATAAGGTCTTTTTTGGTAAGTCTTCTGAAATGTCTCCATGACAGAGTATTATAAGAAAGGAGCATTTATTTTGATCAGTAGATTTCACAAACAAGTTCTAAATGGGTACATTTCCCCAAAATTGCCTTTTTAGTCAAATATTTCTTACAGTGTCAATGTGATTTCTTAATCTCATCATAGGGCTTAAATTAAGGACAGTTGAAATAGAAGTGCTAAAGAGAAAATTAATGTAGAAAACCCAAGGGCAACTGGAAAATTTTATGCCCCTAGTATAGCCCATCAGAGAAGGCGGTGGCACCCCACTCCAGTACTCTTGCCTGGAAAATCCCATGGATGGAGGAGCCTGGTGGGCTGCAGTCCATGGGGTGACACAGAGTTGGACACAACTGAAGTGACTTAGCAGTAGCAGCAGCAGCAGTATAGCCTGTTGGAGAAGGCAATGGCACCTCACTCCAGTACTCTTGCCTGGAAAATCCCATGGACCGAGGAGCCTGGTGGGCTGCAGTCCATGGTATCGCTGAGGATCGGACACGACTGAGTGACTTCACTTTCATGCATTGGAAAAGGAAATGGCAGCCCACTCCAGTGTTCTTGCCTGGAGAATCCCAGGGACGGGGGAGCCTGGTGGGCTGCCATCTATGGGTCACACAGAGTTGGACAGGACTGAAGTGACTTAGCAGCAGCAGCAGTATAGCCTGTTGGTGACTGTCTGGGCTTCACAGGTATAGGGATTCTACTGGGAGCTTAGTCCTGTCTTAGAACACAACACAGAAGATGTTTCCAAGGATTGCCTCGACGATGTCTGCTTTCTAGCCAAGCAGTGACACAAAAAGACCCGCCATGGATGTGTAATGGCTGCCTGTAGACTTTAGAATAGTCTAGGTGGGATCACTTAGAGTAGGTGATAGGAACTGACCTGTCCTTAGTCGCATTTTAACTTTGTAAAGCATATGTTTTGTAGTATTGCGTATTTTTTAACTGACCTTTGCCTAAAGTGGAAGATCTGTGCCACAAGGCTGGAGGAATTTACTCTGTACTGCATGTGTTGTATATTTCAAAGATTTCAGCTACCATCAGACAACTCAGTGTCTGAGCGAGCACGGACAATGCTGTGCTTGCTCAGATGCAGTGGAAAGCCTCTGTCTGGCCTGCTCTTGTAGATGAATTCGTCTATTTCCCTTCACCATGAAACAGCATTTCATGAAATCAAATTCCTGATTAGTTCCAAAAGGCCTACTTCCTCCAGTCTTGGATTAATTTTCAATATTCCATTCTTGGGATAATTTTGGTTGCCCTGAAAACTGCCAAACATCAACCAAATGAACTGGATTTTGTGTCCAGGGCAAGGCAGCAAGTAGGAAGTTATCATGTGAGCCCTCAGTATATGAAATCAAAGCCTTCTCAATGGGCTGTATAAGTTTTGCTGTTTCTTCACTTCAGGAAATAATTAAAATTCTCAGCTTCCTCTAACATCGTTTTTCTTTTGACATCTAATACTATTTATTGCTGGGGACTTTGCATTTTTTTCTCACCATGTAGTATCAGCTTGGGCATGTTTGGAGAGAGGTAGTTTATAAGCTGTGGTTTTAGAAGTATTTTTCTAAAACAGCTAAGATGATTAATGATGCCATTTTAACAACTGTTCTCTCTTTAGGTTAGGATTATGGAAAATTATTACTTTAATATTCTTCTGGCACATAAAGAAAATGTTATATCCTGTCCCTTATATGTATCATGACGTTTAATCTCCCTAAGGACTGGAGATCGGTTTCTGCCAGTAATTGTACTTATACAGATTTTGAGTCTCTGCCACATTATTTTGCTCGACATAGAGATTTTTGTTTCCTTTCTCGAAAATAATGTGCTTATGAATCTCTGAATATTTACATATAAAGTCAGTTGTATGCATCAGAGGTGAATAAGATCCATAATTGGGTATGATGGAATGTGCATATCTTTTGAAAGGGTCTACAAAGCTTTTGATTTTGTTAATGTGTCCAAAGGGAAGAGGATTCTTTTTGCTGTGAAAATCCTAGTTAAAAAATATGTAGTTCTGTAAATGAAATAATTACTCAGTTCCATTAATGAATATTGAAAGGAGATATAATGTGCAGGTATATTCATGGACATATATTTTCCAGGGGAAAAATAAATAATTTTTGTCCCAAAATACATGTGGTAAATGACCAAAGATTAAAATAAATCTATGAAATATTTTATTTTTTGAGAATTAACATAGCCCATAAACCTAATAGCCGTTTTACTTTAGTTGAATTGCTGTATGATTTATCATTTGGCCAAAGTTATTATGAGACATGAAAAGAATTTGCTATTCTTAATGTTCTACTTCCATTCTGAAATGAATCACAAGTTGTATTATCTGAAAACAGAGTTTCAAAGGTAATTGCTATACTTTTATTTCTTAGGTTAATATATTCTCATGCATAATTTTTGGAGAGAATTACATTTCATCTGTCATTGTCTTCCCCTTTGTTTTTACCTGATAATTCCTCAGCTCATTTTCCTACTGTAGACCCATATTTCTTAAGGTTAGCACTACTAACATTCTGAGCCGGGTAATTCTTTGTTGTTGGACACGTCTGGTGCGATGTAGACTCTTTAGCATCGTCTCTGGCCTCTGATCATGAGACGTCAACAGCCCCTTCCCCCTGGTTGTTGTAACCAAACATGTCGTCAGGTGTCCCCTGGATTGTCAAATTGCCTCTTAGTGAGAACTGCAGACAAGGCAATATACCATGTCTATTTATTTCAGTCCCTTAACTACTGTTTCACTTGGAAATAATTCATTTATTCATGTCAAGGAAAATTGTGAACATAAGCCTGCTATTCCCAGGGCTTGAAAATCTTTGATAAGGTTGAACAAGTAAGCTAGTTTATACAACATTTTACTCAGGGCTAAAGAAGGCATCATGTGAGTGACTGAGAAGAATGGAATTTCTTATGGTGATACGTATAATAAGGCAGTGCTGTTATTATTACTTTTAGTCATTAGTCATGACTTTCATTTAAATATAAAGTTAACATTTTAAACATTTCTTTCACTTAACATGTGAATTAATGTGGGAATCAGTAAGATGTTAAACTATTCCTGGATATTCATGGACAATTTCATCAAAAAAATCTTAGACCCAGAACTGATTAATGTTGTCTGAGGAAGTAAAGAATAACTTTTGGGGATCTATTTTCCATCAAATAGAAATAACTTGCATTTTTACAAGGTAAAAGTCTACAGATTAACATAGAACTTTGCTGACTTGTGGACTTTTAATCAGATTTCTTAATAGTGTCTGAACTCATATTCAGTAGCGATATTTACCCCTTTAAAGGTCAATCCTTCCAGATCCAGAATGTCTCTCTCCCCTGTGGGCAATCTCTTCTCCATTTTTCTTCTTCCTTCAAAATTAAGGCCTTTCAAAAAATAGATTTGAGGTCTTTGTAAAGCAGCATACCCTCTGTAGGATCCTACCATTTTAGATAAGCCTGTCTTAAACGTAGATGCCTTTGCAGTTTTAATGCATGGCATTGTGTCTCATTCAGCCCTAAAATACAATAAACCTAACCATAAATGTCAACCCTTTTGCAGCCTTTCTATTCACTACCCATCCCCCTCCACAAAGGAAGAAAATGAAGAGAATAGTCATACCAAAATCAATCAGTAAAGTGTTCTTTACGCTTCTGTCTGGCAACCTTTAAATAAGAAATACACAGACTTCTAGATGTGTGTGTGTGTGTGTGTGTGTGTGTGTGTGTGTGTGTGTATTATGACTTCTACAGAGGCTCATATTTTTCCATAAGTTAAAAATTATAATAAATAGGTGGAAAGTGGTCAAATGATAATTCCATAAACTATTTTCTGTCTGACAATTGCCTTTCACTTTGGTCTGATTTGCTTCATCTAATAGTAGAATGTGTCTGTCTGAAGATAAATGAATTAACACATAGGACAAGCTATGTAATCATGTTACATTTCAGGAGAAACTGTATGTGGTCAAACATGTTGAAGACAGTTTCTATGGAAGTAAAATAAGTTTCAATGCCTTTAGAAAATTATCAGAAAGTATTGGTGAAAAATTCCAGATACAATCACTTTTTCCCTCCAAAGCCTAATCCAAAGTATATTTCCATGCAAAAAGAGACTATTAAATGCTTAAACTTTTCACTTCAATTAATTTATTGTTTTAGGAGGCTCCTCTTGGTTTTATAGAACACTATTCTTTTGAAAAATTTAAGTGCTTCCTTTTAACGATTCCAAGAAAACAACAGTTAATTTCCCATTGCATTTTATTTCACTCTAAAAGTTAGGCTAGTCATGGAGTTAGGGTTTCATTTGCCATTTTGTTAAGGTCACATCATGTGGCTGTATTAAATTTAGGTTGTACTTTGATGTTCTGTACTGATGTATTTTCAGAGTTAAGACCAGAAGTGCTTGGCAAATGAACTGTCTTTCCTGCTTGTTTCTTTTCTATGATCTTTCATCTACTCTAATTCTGGTGGTAGTTTAAGAGGGACTATGAAAGTGGATTAGCCCTTGGAGACTGAATGCAAAAACAATAGCATCTGTAGGTTTGTTGAGATTCCTCCAAGGCAATTCATCTGAAAGAACATAGATATAAGGGACTGTTTTAGTTATCCATTGCTATGTAACAAATTACCCCCCAAATTTAGCAAGTTAAACAGTAAACATTTATTATCTCAGAGTTTCCGAGGGTCAGAAATCTGGCCAGGGCTGAACCAGATGGTTCTGGCTCCAGTTCTCTCACATTTTAGGGAAGCTGTTGGCTAGGGCTGCGGTTCTCATCACTCAACTGGAGCTGGCGAGCCTGTGTGCACAACCATGCCAGTGGCTGTCGGCATGCCTCAGTTCCTTGCTGCCTGTTGGCCTGAGGCTTTGGTTTCACGTGTGCATTGCCACAAGGCTGATCATAGCCTGAAACTTGGTTTTCCCAAAGAGACACGAGAGAGAAGGAGGTGGAAAAAGAGACAGTGCCCAAGACAGAGACCAGTCTTAATAAGAATTTGTCTATTTCCTCTAGTTATCCATTTCATTGGCATATAGTTGCTAATAGTAATCTCTTATAATCATGTGTATTATTTATGTTGTGTTGATTGTAACTTCTCTATTTTCACTTCTGATTTTATTCATTTGGACCCTCTGTCTTTGTTTTTCTTAATGAGTCTGACTAAAGCTTTATCTACTTTATTTATCTGAGAAGTTAAATAAAACAATGAAAATTGTTGCGTGGGACCAGATTGTGGTAGTAATGACCCAAGTGAGATGTCTGCTTCAAGGAGAGTCCAGGACTCCCCGAAGTGTCTAGCAGCAGTGTTTCTGACTGCAGAGTGAGACACAGGCATCCTCTGCCTGCCCAGGAGATCCCCCAAGTCCAGGCTTCTGTGAAGTCACTGTTTATGCCTTTGGTCTCAGTGCACATGAGCTTTGGTTGACTCCTTTTAAGAATGAACAGGGGCCTCCTCCGCTCCCCCCAACTTCCCCAAGTCCATGGAGATCCTGAAATTAAGCCTCACTGGCAGTCAAATCCAAATACTCCAGGGGCTCCTCCTGATGCCAGAGCCCTAGGCTGGGGAGCCTGGTATGGGACTCACATTCTCACTCTGCTGGGACAGTCTCTGAATTGAATTCTTCTCCAGTTTGTGCGTCACCCACTTGAAGGGTAGGGGATTTGACTAAATCACAAGAGTACCCCCATCCTACTGTCTCGTGGTTTCTTCTTTATGTCTTTAGATATACAAAATATTTTCGGTCGATCCCAGTCTTTATTGATCATTGGTTGTTCAGCAGTAGGTTCTGATTTTGGAGTGTATGACAGGAGGTAAACACAAGATTCTTCTACTCTACCATCTTGAAAGTCAGCATCTAGACTTGGCTTGTCTCTGTGATAGTGATAGGTATGCTGCTTCTTTAAAAAAAAAAAATACCACAGGAATGAGAAGAATTTTATGAAGCAGCCTTTTTAGGTGGTTTGATGAGGTTCAGTTCAGTTCAGTCACTCAGTCGTGTCCAACTCTTTGTGACCCCATGAACTGCAGCACACCCAGCCTCCCTGTCCATCACCAACTCCCAGAGTCCGCCCAAACCCATGTCCATTGTGTCAGGGATGCCATCTAACCAACTCATCCTCTATCGTCCCCTTCTGCTCCTGCCCTCAATCTTTCCCAGCATCAGGGTCTTTTCCAATGAGTCAGCTCTTTGCATCATGTGGCCAAAGTATTGGAATTTCAGCTACAACATCAGTCCTTCCAATGAACACACAGGAGTGATCTCCTTTAGGATGGACTGGTTAGATCTCCTTGCAGTCCAAGGGACTCTCAAGAGTCTTCTCCAATACCACAGTTCAAAAGCATCAATTCTTTGGTGCTCAGCTTTCTTTATAGTCCAACTCTCACATCCATACATGACCACTGGAAACACCATATCCTTGACTAGATGGACCTTTGTTGGCAAAATAATGTCTCTGCTTTTGAATATGCTGTCTAGGTTGGTCATAACTTTCCTTCCAAGGAGCAAGCATCTTTTAATTTCATGGCTGCAATCATCATGTGCTGATTTGCTGTGATTTTGAAGCCCCCCAAAATAAAGTCAACCACTGTTTCCACTGTTTCCCCATCTATTTGCCATGAAGTGATGGGACTGGATGCCATGATCTTAATTTTCTGAATGTT
>NW_011494724.1:1185952-1186375 GCF_000754665.1 Bison bison bison
GGAGCTGAGCAGACTGTAATGAAGTGGCTAAGCAGACTCTAATCACGTGATTCAGCCGGCTCCTCTCTGCGGACTGAGCAGGCATTTATTATGCAGCTCAGCAAGCAAAAATCATGGAGCTGAGCAAGCAGGAATCACGCAGCTCAGCAGGCAATAATCATGGAGCTGAGCAAACAGGAATCACGCAGTTCAGCAGGCAATAATCAAGAAGCTGAGCAGGCAGGAATCACGCAGCTTAGCAGGCAATAATCATGGAGCTGAGCAGACTGTAATGAAGTGGCTAAGCAGACTCTAATCACGTCACTCAGCCGGCTCCTAACCCGGTCCTGAGCAGGCACTAATCACGCAGCTGAGCAGGGACTAAGTCACACAGCTGATCAGGCACGAGTCACGCAGCTGAGCAGGGATTAAGCATGCAGCTGA
>NW_011494724.1:1186475-1187102 GCF_000754665.1 Bison bison bison
ATGATCCAGCAGATGTTGGCAATTTGATCTCTGGTTCCTCTGCCTTTTCTAAAACCAGCTTGAACATCTGGAAGTTCATGGTTCACATATTGTTGAAGCCTTGCTTGGAGAATTGTAAGCATTACTTTACTAGCGTGTGAGATGAGTGCAATTGTGCGGTAGTTTGAGCATTCTTTGGCATTGCCTTTCTTTGGGATTGGAATTCATACTGACCTTATCCAGTAGTGTGGCTGCTGCTGAGTTTTCCAAATTTACTGATATATTGAGTGCAGCACCTTCACAGCATTGTCTTTTAGGATTTGAAATAGTTCAGCTGGAATTCCATCACCTCCACTAGCTTTGTTCGTAATGATGCTTCCTAAGACAGACTTGACTTCACATTCCAGGATGTCTGGCTCTAGGTGAGTGATCAAACCGTCATAATTGTCTGGGTTTTTTGTACAGTTCTTCTGTGTATTCTTGCCACCTGTTCTTAATATCTTCTGCTTCTGTTAGGTCCATACCATTTCTGTCCTTTATCGAGCCCATCTTTGCATGAAATGTTCCCTTGGTATCTCTAATTTTCTTGAAGAGATCTCTGGTCTTTCCCATTATATTGTTTTCATCTATTTCTTTGCATTGATCACT
>NW_011494724.1:1187202-1187387 GCF_000754665.1 Bison bison bison
TGTCCAGTTCTAACTGTTGCTTCCTGACCTGCATACAGGCTTCTCAAGAGGCAGGTGAGGTGGTCTGGTATTCCCATCTCTTTCAGAATTGTCCACAGTTTATTGTGATCCACACAGTCAAAGGCTTTGGCATAGTCAATAAAGCAGAAATAGATGTTTTTCTGGAACCCTCTTGCTTTTTCAAT
>NW_011494724.1:1187487-1197887 GCF_000754665.1 Bison bison bison
TGGGTTTTTTGTACAGTTCTTCTGTGTATTCTTGCCACCTGTTCTTAATATCTTCTGCTTCTGTTAGGTCCATACCATTTCTGTCCTTTATCGAGCCCATCTTTGCATGAAATGTTCCCTTGGTATCTCTAATTTTCTTGAAGAGATCTCTGGTCTTTCCCATTATATTGTTTTCATCTATTTCTTTGCATTGATCACTGAGGAGGGCTTTCTTATTTCTCCTTTAGATCTTAGACATGATCTACTAGCTTTTAGCCTAGTGTTTCTTCCACTAGTTCACATTGTTCACTTCCTCATCTCTGCCCTTATATCTATAGCATTCTGAGTACTTAGATGTTTTAGTTTGTTCTATGGATGGTGAAATGTGAAAAGCTTGTGTTTACTGCAAAGAACTTAGGGTACAATGCCTAACTGATAAATGCTATAAATGATCAGGACTGCCCAAGAGCATTTGGAAGTGCTTTGATTGGTGAGGAATTCAAAAGGGATGACTTAACTGGTAAAACCCCAAAGCGTTACCAGCTTGGTAACAATGTTGATAAACTTCTCACAGTACTGGGCAATTAAAGCAAGTGAGCCAGATCAAAATATAAAGATATCTATAGAAATAAAAGTTTCTGAAACTGAGTTTTTGATTTTATATTCTACAATCATGAAGAAACTATATGCCATGCTTTCAGAATTAATTGAGAAAAGTTTATAATTTTGAGTATGAGTTACCCTTTACAGTATATTTTTTTAAGATTTATTTATGGCTGCACAGGATCTTCATTGCTATGCATGGACCATCTCCAGTTGCAGCAATTGAGGGCTACTCTCTAGTCGCAGTATGTGGGTTTCTCATTGCAGTGGTTTCTCTTGCAGAGCATAGGCTCTAGATACGTGGGCTTCTGTAGTTGAGTTTGTCAGCTCAGTAGTTGCTGCTCATGGGCTCTAGAGCGCTGGCTCAGTAGTTGTGGTACATGGGCTTAGTTGCACCACAGCATGTGGAATCTTCCTGGACCAAGGATCAAACCTGTGTCTCGGGCATTGACACTTCTTTATCAGTGAGCCACAAGGGAAGCCCTCTTTAGAATAATATTATACTATGGCCCTGTGCTCTGATATTTTTATCAAATTTACCTTGGCCACAAGGATAAGAATGTATGCTTGTATTTAAGAATATGTGCTGATGTTTTGAAAATTAGTCAGAATAACTAGCTAGTGAAGCTCTAGTGATTCCCTTTTGTTTAAAGATTGAGATAAATAATGGAAAATGCTTGCCATTTTCCTGTCTCCATTACCACTCAGGTGTTAGAAATCTGATCCCTTTCTCCTTACCGTACTAACCATAATTTCTGGGGTTTCAGATTATCCTTAAAATGATTCTTTTTGGAACTGATTTTGTAATAAGAGTAATTTTATTGAATCTAAGGAGTTTTTTGTTTTTATTTTTGTAATATATGTCTGTGCATTATTTAATAGTCATTTTATCTCACTCGTTTATAACAGAAAATTTTAACTATAAGGAACAATAAATCTAGTCTAGTGAGACCATTTCTGGTACTTAAATGCTGCAGTATAAGCCTTTATTTCACCTTTTAGAAAGGTTGTTGGTGGATGACGAATAAGTATGGCTCTTAGTTCTCATGAGCATCTTGTACTATCTTCTAGGTGATTCAGGATGCTAGAGTTAAACATAGTAAAAAGGAAAGAGGGGAAAACATGAAAGAGTGGAGAATGCACAGGACTAGGAGTAAGTAGAATGAAGTTCAAGGCCTGCTCTAACATTATCTACATGTGTGTGTCCTAGTGCAAGCTTTTTAACCTTTCTTGGTCTAAATCTCCTCTTCCAAAAATGTAAAGAATACTTTTTAGATGTAAGACTGTCTCCATCCTTATATGTGAGTATTATTTTAGACCATCTGGCAATGTTATAAAATAAGACAGTGATTGATTCAGCAGGGAAATGGGACTTGCATTTTATCCATCAGCAAAAGTTGGATGATTACTCAAAATTCAAGGAATTTGGCTAATGACAAGGAGGGAGCCAAAGCCAAAGAATCATGCTAAGAGGTGCTCATCAGCTGATTTGGGTAAAATATTTGGTGTGACCTGGTTGAAGAGAGTTGTGTTGGGAGCAGGCTGAAATATAATGGTGACTACATTAAGGAGACAGTTGAATATTTCTTTGTAGTAATAGTTGAGATGAACTCTGTAGCTGAGGCCAAAGCCTTTAGAGCAGAATGAGAGCAGCTTGATTTATATTGTTCATTTCTCTATATTTTTCATGTTACTGATTATTTAATTTCTAGCACATTTAAATGTCAGTTTCCTTCCTCTTTCTTTGACTAAGGAATTGTGGAATATCTGCAATCTTAGACGCCATCTGTTAGTGGGAAATTATAATTTAGTCCTATGACCAAATACACTAAATCAGTACATGTTTATAAGTGGTTTTTTGCCTCACAACTTGGTGTCATCAGATAGTCCTGGAAACTTGGCTACAAAAGTGCTGGATTGTATTTGATAGTATTTACAAAAGTGTATTCTCAAATTAACCCATCAGAAATTAGAATAAAGACAGAAAAGGGTGAAAACAGCCACTGAGAGAGGAAAATGAAGTGCAGTTTTGTGATCATATGAAAGACTGAGCTGATAAAAGAGATTTCATTCATACTGGATAAAGAATAATTAATCAGTCAATAATCTAAGTTTAAAAGCAAAGAAGGGAAGATCCCAGATACAAAAATTAATGCATAGCCAGGGAGATGCTTGTGTGCTAAAGTTGAAAGTCAACAAAACATAATCAATATCAGCCTAAAGACCTACTATAAAACTTAATTTTGAAAGCATAAGTGAAAGGCATAATTTATTTAGAAATTATAAATATTCACTTGAGAAGAAATAAACTATCAAGCACTAAAGATTTGGAACCAGTTGCCTTCCCCCCTCCCCCATTAAGACACCAGGCTCAGATGGTGTTACAGGATGTATTAATAATCCTTCAAGGCTTATGATTTTTATTTAAGGGCAAATTATTTTTATTTCATACAGGCTGTCACAGAAAAAGAAGCTAAACCACCTACCCAGTTATTAAGCTCTTAAAACAGTAATAACAAACTTGATAGAAAAGGGTAATAAAATCACAAGAGTCTCCATATGAATGTTGATACAGAAGTTCATGTGATACACCCATCATTAAAAAGTGTTTAAAATTAGATACAGTATCATTGATTGGGGTTTGTCTCAGGAAGGCAGAAATGTTTAACATTAGAAAAATCTAATATGGTGAGTTGTTAATATTCATGTTTATTAATTTGGTACTGTATGACTTTGAGAAGGCAATGGCACCCCACTCCAGTACTCTTGCCTGGAAAACCCCATGGATGGAGGAGCCTGGTAGGCTGCGGTCCATGGGGTCGCTAAGAGTCAGGCACGACTGAGCGACTTTACTTTCACTTTTCACTTTCATGCATTGGAGAAGGAAATGGCAACCCACTCCAGTGTTCTTGCCTGGAGAATCCCACGGACGGCGGAGCCTGGTGGGTTGCCGTCTATGGGGTCGCACACAGTCAGACACGACTGACGCGACTTAGCAGCAGCAGCAGCAGTACAACTTATGAGGCATTCTCAGTGAGTGTGTGTGTGTTATTAGTTGTCTTTAGTAAACAATAACTACATCGCATCTCCTAACTGCTTCATTCCAAGCCTCACTTTGTTTTAACGCAATAAAAGCCAAATGGACAAATCTATAAGAGTAGTCTCACTCTAGGTGAGGGTTGGAGAAAAATGAGTTTAATCTTTTTATATACAGGAGAGAGACAGCCACCTCCTTCCCTCATGAAAGAGAAGACATACTTCTTGATTTATTTGAGATGGGATAGAAAGGATCCTGGATTCTCAGTCTAACATTTAGAAATGTATATACATCTTTCCAAGGGCCTGATAAATGGCTGCTGCCTGGGCTTTAAGAGCTAGAGATGTGTTCAAAGTCTGCATTTATATTATTTTGCAATGTCAATACCTAGGGAAGTAAGGCTTCAGTCTTCCTGGCACCTTAGGCGTTTAAGCTAGAGACCTAGTCCAGCCTGTAACCATTTGGCCCTCTTGATCCTTTTAGAGCAGAGCAATTAACTAGGCAAATGGCCACAGAGCTATTTCTTGCAGCATGTTTCCACAGACAGTGAAGGCGAACACTATCTTTATACCATATACGTTCCTGTGTCTCAGAATGCTAGGGCGTTAATAATAAGCCAGTGTAAAAGTTTTATTCTAAGTCTTCATACAAAAGATAAGAATGATTAAAATATACAAAGATTAGAAAGTACAATCCTGGTGTCAACTGCAGTCTAAACAGAGTGTACACAGAGCATTCAAGGTGCCACACAAGTAAGTTTTTAATACTGATAAAAATACAGCAAGTTTATTGAATGTATATATAAAATATATTGATCTATATATAAAACGTGACAGAATCCCTATTCTCTAATAGATTGAAACTGAATTCATACAATAAAATTTTATTCATTATTATAAAAAAATTGTAACTAGGAGTTAACCTTATGAAACTATAGAAGTTCATCAAGTGAAAAAATGAAATATTTAATTGGAAAAAAGAAGACGATGAAGAGGGGGTATGGATATAACCTGCTCATGAAAGTCAGACTCAGCATTGTGAAATCTCTGTTCTCCCAAATCCATGAGCTCACTTCATTTATAACTCAAATCCTCAAGGAGTTTTTGAGAAATCAGAAAACCTGATTCCAAACGTCATATGAAAAAGTGAAGGTCTAAGGAAGTAAGGAAAATTTTGAAGAATAAAGAGGAATTTACTCTATTAAAAGAGAAATTTACTCTACAAATGTGTGTGATTTTATTCTTAAATATTTCTTAAATAACTTTATTGAGATATAATTCACATGCTGTACCATTCACCCACTTAAAGTGTAAAATCTAGTGTTTTTTAGTGTATCCACAGCATTGTGCATCCTTCACACGGTATTTGAACTCCCTCTAAAAGAAGCCCATATCCATTAGCAATCACTCCACCTTCCTACCCTTTTCCCACTACTCCTGCTCGAGGCAACCACCAGTGTAGTTTCAGTCTCCATGGATTTGTCTGTTGTGGGTATTCCATCTAAATGGAGTCAGACAACGTGAGACCTTTCATAACTGGCTTGTTTCATTTAGCACGTTTTCAAGTTTCATCTATGTTGTAGCTGGTGTCAGTATTGTATTCCTTTTTATGGCTGAATAATGTTTCATGATATGAATATAGCTCATTTTATTTATCCATTCATCTGTTGATGATCACGTTTTGGTTTGTGTGAATGATACTGCTATGAATATTCATGTACAAGTTTTGTATAAACATATGTTTTCATTTCTCTTGAGTTGATACCTGGGAGTGGAATGGGCATTCTGTTAACCACTTGAAGAACTGCTAAATCGTTTACCAACCTGACTGCATCATTTTACAGACGAGGATGCCAACATGTGAACTGTCTTTCCATTTATTTAGAAATTGTTCAATTTCTTTTAATAATACTTTATAGTTTTAATGTATGTTTGCAATTCTTTTGTAGAATGCACATCTGAGTATTTTTTTCTCTTTGCCATTATCAATGAAATTTTCTTTATTTTTGTGTTACTGCTGGTGTGTAAAAATTCAATGGGTTTTTGTAATTTGTTTACCCTAGGGTTTGCTGAATTTCTTAGTTTTAATAATATTTCCGTTAATTCCTGAGGATTTTCTATGTATAAGATCATTTCATCTATGAATAGAGGTAGTTCATCTATCCCTTTCAGTCTACATCTTTTGTATCTTTTTTGCTGGTTATTTACTTTAATTAAAACCTCTAGTACAATGTAGAACAGAAGTGATGAAAACAAACGCCCTTATCTTGTTCTTGATCTTAAGGGGAAGAAAAGATTCATTTTTTTCACCATTAAATATGATATTGTTGTTATTCAGTCGCTGAGATGTGTCCGACTCTTTGCAACCCCATGGACTGCAGCACACCAGGCTTCCCTGTCCATCACCAACTCCTGGAGCTTGCTCAAACTCATGTCCATCAATCGAGTCAGTGATGCCATCCAACCATCTCATCCTCTGTCATCCCCTTCTCCTCCTGCCTTCATTCTTGCTCCTGCCTTTAGTCTTGTCCAGCATCAGGGTCTTTTCTAATAAGTCAGTTCTTCGCATCAGGCGGTCAAAGTATTGGAGCTTCAGCTTCAGATCAGTCCTTCCAGTGAATATTCAGGACAGATTTCCTTTAGAATATACTGGTTTGATCTTGCAATCCAGGGGAATCTCCAGGGTCTTCTCCAGCACCAAATATGAAATTACCTGAAGGTTTTTTGTAGATACTTTATATCAGGTTAAGTAGATACTTAGCTACTCTTAGTTGGCTGGACACTTCTATTATAAGTAGTATTGGATTTTTCAAAGTACTTTTTATGTCTCTGTTGTGATGATTATACAATTTTCCCCGGTCTTCTATTAATATGGTGAATATATTAACTGATTTTCAGATGTTAAACCAGTCTTCCTGGCATAATTCCCCCTCGGTATCTAACATTTTTTATATGTTGTGGAATTCACTTCAATTTTATTTAGGATCTTTTTTCTGTATTCATGAGTGGCATTATTTTACAGTTTTCATTTCTTGTCATGTCTTTCATAGCAGGGCAGTTGTTCAGTCACTAAGTGCTGTCCAACTCTTTGTGACACCATGGACTACAGCACGCCAGGCTCCTCTGTCCTTCACTGTCTCCCAGAGTTCACCCAAATCCATGTCCATTGAGTCAGTGATGTTATCCAGCAGGGCAGTACTAGTATCATAAAATGAGCTGGGCAATGTCCCTTCCTCTTCTACTTTTTGCATGAGTTTGTAAAGGATTGGTATTCATTCTTTTTTGAAAACTGAGTGGAATTCACCAGTAGGCCAGCTGGGGCCTGGACTTTGTGGGAAGTTTGTAAATGATTGATTCAATCTTTGTATTCATGATTTGCCTACTAAGATTTTCTGTTTATTCTTGAGTCAATTTTGGTAGTTTTGTGTCTTTCTAGGAATTTGTCAGTTTCATCTAAGTTATCTAACTTGTTGGCATACAGTTGTCACGGCACCCTCTTCTAATCCTTTCTATTGCCCTTCTTTAACCAGCAGGATATTAGTGTGTTTAACTTCCAGATATTTGTCAATTTCTCAAATTTCCCTCAGTTATTGATTTCTAATTTAATTCCTTTGTGGTCTGAAAACATACATTCTGTTATTTCAGTTGTTTTAAATGTGTTTTGATTTGTTTTGTGGCTTAGCACTTTGTCTACTCTGGAGAATGTTGTGTGTGCTTGAGAAGAAGGTATATTCTGTTCAGTGGAGTTTTTCTAGAGAGATTTGTTCTGGTTGGTTTGTAGAATTATTCAGGTCTTCTGTTTCCTGTTAATCTTCTGCCAGTTTGTTCTACATATTATTGGGCTATTAAAGTCTCCAGCTATCATTGTTGAATTGCTTATCTTCCCCTACAGTTCTGTTGGTTTTGCTTCTTTTCACCTTGCGTCTCAGTGTGGAATTTCCATCCCATGAGCGAGTGGAGGCAGAGGTGATCAGGGCCCAGTGTTCTCAGATTATAGCATTGCAGGTAAGTCTCCTGCACTGTACGTTGTAACTGGGTCGGGGAATACAGACCCAGTCCTTTTGGACTTGCCTGGAGTAGCACTTTTGCAACATGGGGCTTGCAGGAAGGGGAGATGAGAAATGCAGAAGCCTCCTTTTCCAGTAGTGAAACTATGATTTCAAAGTGGGAGTTGGAGGAAGAGAGGGCTCCTGCCTTGGCTGCACAAGCCTGGGGTAGAGTTTCCCAGGAGCTGGGGAAATGGGTGGAATGGACTGGGTTATGGGTCAGATGCCACAGACTCTCACTCTTCCTACTGAGACTTAGTAGATTTTCTTGAATGAATATTCATCCATTTGTTACATGCATTTAGGGAAATTTCCAGAGAATATGAATGATTAATAATTTTTTTAAAAATTTGCACCTGTTAAATTGTTTTTCTTGGGAGACAGTCTTCCAGTCCTCACTCCTTCCTTCCCACAGTCCACTCCCCTCTTTTTGAAGATTCTGAAATATAATGAGACACATATATATATATAGCTTCCTTATATTTCCTCCCCCACTTTTGGTTTATTTAACTAATTATTTTATAAGGATCATTTCACCATTAAGAACATGAAATTGTAGAGGGTTTATTCAATAAACTGTTTCTTATCTGTGGAATCTGTATATCTGCCATTTGTTAGCTGATTCATGAACACAGATGGCTTCATTGAATTTGAATCCAGTAAAAATCACTGAATCTGTTCTGGTTCCAAGAAAACTTAGATGTGCTATAGTCAGTGAGTGAGCTTCCTCACATGGCACTGTGGGGACAGAATCTTAGAAGTTTATTCAGGCAGATCATCATGTCCTTAGGTTTGCTTGTGCAGTGACTTCTTGTTCTTTAGTCGCTCAGTCGTGCCCGACTCTTTGCGACCCCATGGTCTGTAGCCCACCAGGCTCCTCTGTCACTGACTTGTTACCTGGCATTAAATTTCAGGCCAAACCTGACATTGGTCTCTGCTTCTTACCTGGATTTAAGACTGGAGCTAAGGTATTACCCCTATTGTAAGCACAATATACAGCTTTATAATTGTAATAGCTTACTGATTATATTTCCTCCTAGTAGCCATGGCCCTTGTAGTCCTGGTATAATTCATTTTAAGGTAGAAATCATTGCATGACAAAATTGGTTTCATTGGACACAGGCTTTCTCCATATTGTGAGAGTCAAGCAACAACCTAGATAATTGAGCTTCAGAGAAAGAGTATTCTTAAATATTTTATAAAGCCCCAAATTAAAACAATTTTCTAGATCTTTCCCATCAAGTCCAATCATTTTATAATATAGTACTTTACCCATGTTCGTATAATGGCAGCAGATACGGTAGGAAGCTTAGAAAACTTACCGAGTGAAATAGCATGAGTGGAGCTCCCTTTCCTTCTTATTCTGAGAGTTGTAGCAGCTCTTGTCATTGTGTGTTCCCAGTGTTTTATGATACTCAGTTTCCATCCCCAAAACTTGAAGAATCCTTATTTTATATATCTTGTTTGATATTAAAATCATAAATATCAGTTATTATGTATCAAATGAGGAAGAGATATTTATTACCTCCAACTGGGTTCAAACTCTGGAAGCATCCTTGTTTAACAGAGGAATTCCAACTTAATAGCAAAGGAAAGCCATTCTATTTTTGTCCCACCATGCAAGGATGTTTTTCTGGGTGGAAGATGCTCTGGACAGTGAAGGAAGGAGGGAGGAGACTTTTAAGTTTTTTGGCCCCTTTGGATTTAATGACTACTGTGAATCTGAGTAAACTCTGGGGAATAGTGGAAGAGCCTGGCATGCTACAGTCCATGGGGTCACAACGAATTGGACACAACTTGACGACTGAACAACAGCAACAAATCTATTTTAGTACTAAGATCTCTTTTGTTTAATATTGGGAGAAAATTCTTACAATGTGATGAAACTTACTGCCTAAAGCCTTGAGCCTTCTGTGTTAGGACATGAGTTTCTAACATCCTAAAGTTCCTCTTCCCCTAAATTTCTCGTTTTGCAAGTTAAAGCCCAGAAAAATGGAATTATCTTGTCCAAATTAGACAGGTTTCTTGTCACCAAGCCTAGTAATTTTCTGTGCTCGTGGTGCTGCCTCTAATAGAGGTATCTTCTGAGGGTGTCAGGACAGTTCTTAGTGTCCAGCACTTCTTTTTCTCCCCCTGGGTTTCCTAGACAACTTTGCCAAGGGAGTAGAAGTGAGAATGAAGTCAGCAGTTCTTCACGTTCTGTCTTCCTTGTCACAGTGTACATTTTTTGAAATGTCAGTGTCATCTGATACTGGAGCCTCCAAAACCCTGAGTGGCTTCATGGAACACATTGTGGGTTTACCAGTTTTAGACAGGAAGAAGGAGAAAGACGTATACTTTGTTGTGTTAATCCCCTGAGATTTTGAGGTCAATATGTTACCATAGCGTAACCTGCTATTTCCTTATTAGTGTAAACTCCAAAACTTTGTGGGCATCGCCTCAAGCCAGTGATATGAAACGAGTCGCCAGTTCAGGTTCGATGCACAATACTGGATGCTTGGGGCTGGTGCACTGGGACGACCCAGAGGGATGGCGTGGGGAGGGAGGAGGGAGGAGGGTTCAGGATGGGGAACACGTGTATGCCTGTGGCGGATTCATTTCGATGTATGGCAGAACCAATACAATATTGTTAAGTTTAAAAAAAAAAAAAAACTCTGTTTGAAAGCATTGTACTGAGTTCTTTGAGAATGAGGACTGAGAAGAATATAGCCTCTGGCCAGCTGGCTGAGGAATAGT
>NW_011494724.1:1198705-1210427 GCF_000754665.1 Bison bison bison
GCCATTTCCTTCTCCAATGCATGAAAGTGAAAAGTGAAAGTGAAGTCGTTCAGTCATGTCAGACCCTCAGAGACCCCATGGACTGCAGCCCACCAGGCTCATCCGTCCATGGGATTCTCCAGGCAAGAGTACTGAAGTGGGGTGCCATTGCCTTCTCCAGGTTAATGTGCTGCTGCTGCTGCTAAGTCGCTTCAGTCGTGTCTGACTCTGTGTGACCCCATAGACGGCAGCCCACCAGGCTCCCCGTTCCTGAGATTCTCCAGGCAAGAACACTGGAGTGGGTTGCCATTTCCTTCTCCAATGCATGAAAGTGAAAAGTGAAAGGGAAGTCGCTTAGTCATGTCCGACTCCTCACGACCCCATGGACTGCAGCCCACCAGGCTCCTCCATCCATGGGATTCTCCAGGCAAGAGTACTGGAGTGGGGTGCCATTGCCTTCTCCGGGTTAATGTGCTAAATTTTCAATTTCCCACTGTGACTGTTCTTTAGTTTCATTCAAGGAAAGACCTCAAACTCAAAGTTCATAGAAATTGCTAATTAGTTGGATTTGTTTTCTCCTCCTATTGTCTTGTTTTTACTTTTACAAAGTAGACAACCCTGAAAGACTACTTAAATTCAATCTAAAACAAGAAAAAACTTGATGTATTTGCTAACCAGCCAAACCAAGATACATTTCTGTGACTTCATGTATGGGCTTCAAATCCATGCACCCCCATATCTACAGCTCTTAAGACTTTGTCCTGTCTTCTAGTATTAGTTCTAATCTCCATCCCTTCACTGAATATTTCCATTTGAATTTTTAAGATATACCTTATTTCAATGTGTCTAAAGCCAATTTTAGATTTTTTCCTTCAGAAGTAGATCTTAAATTCATCATTTCTGTCTGCAACACCAAATATCTTCTCTAGCACAGGCCTGGATCCTTCAAATCACCCTTCTACCTCTCTTTCCTTTACTTCCTTTCCACCCCACGTTTTCTTCAAGACCACGTCGTCCTGTGAATTTCTCTCAAGTAGCTTCCTCTTTCTCTTGCATCCCTCACCGTCCTCGCCCTTCCCGACTCACAGCACTGCCTCAGGGGCTCCGTTGCTGGTCCCCTGCCTCCCCTCCTGAGCCCAGTCTGTCCTCCACATGAGCAGAGCAGCCCTCCCCCTCATTCTTCATCCCGGTTTCCACCAGTGCAACACTATTGTGCATCTCTCTTGCCCATAGAGTAGAGTGAGGTCACAGACTCAAGAATTTATATAGGTCTGGTGTCTGTCACCTTTCGTCATTTCTTAACCGAGAGTCTCCATTCCAGCCAAGCCAAATCTGTTGACTAGCCAGCAAAAATCTTAGTTCCTCCTTCTGATTTTGAATCGTTCGGTCCGTATTTCTCACTTAGAATGTCACACCGATGCCCATCCAGATCCAGTATGTATTTTTCACATCCCTGTCTATTTTTAGACTTTTTACTTTACTGGGCACATAGTTAGTGGACATCTACAGTGGATCCTATAGCTAGCTGTTCTTCATGGGGGCTGAGGCAAGGTACAGCTGTCTTTGTACCTTGATGTCTTGGGACTGGTCCCTGCTTTGTACTATGACAGAGAAAACACTGGACTATGAGGAGACCTCTCATAACAACCGCTCTCTGAACTTACAGAGAATGTCTTGTTCTTCACTTTCTTACCACCTCAGGGTGTCAGTAGATAAAATTGCTATCCAGGGCATTTTTTGTTGGTGAATAAACTGCCTTGGACAAGGTCTTTCTTTCCTAGGACTTGGCCTCCTCATGTGTAAAAGGAAGAACTGAAAATCATGTATCACTTGATGCAATTCCACGATTCTGGCCATTGCACATGACCAGAATTTTTGGTTTTCTATAACCATGAATTGTCAGCCAACTTTCTATATCCATACCTAATGTATTGCGTTATCTTTGTGGAACGATCTATGGATTCTCAGTTGATGTATGTTACTTGATTTTCAACATCTTAAGCCTTTTAATTTAGATGGTATTTGGAAACATTATTGTCTGCCCTCCTACCCTCAACCTTTTTAAAATCATTGTAGGAGTTTTTCCTTGTCCTTGAAAGAAAGGCAAACAGGAACACTCCTAATACACTGTCTCTCTCTTAGGATGACTTTCAGAAAATTAAGTCTTCCTATATTTATCTCTTGAGGACAGTCTAGGAAAGAAAACATTAGACTCTTTCTTAAGTGATATTCATCTCTCCAGTGTTACTCAACACACTAGTTACCCAGCCCTGTTTACATGCTGAGAGTCATGTTAGAGCAAAATGAAGATGTCTTATCTCAAGGAATCAAAGTGATATCAAATTCAGTTGTTTAATTAAAAGCCCCATCTCAGTCAGAAGTATTTTCAAGATGTATGAAACCAGGAAGGGGCAGTGCCTGTCAGAACTAAATTCCATGATGGGGGCTTAGGTAGTGGGCTGGGACTGGCACTGCCTTCCAGATCTGTTATACCACTTACGGAGTTTGCACAGATCAACGTTACTGACACCACATCACACACTCAGAGGTAGAAACAAAGGTGAGAGGAATTCACCTGTTGTTGACAGGATGAAACGCACACTCCTCTCCATCTGTGACAGAAAGTCAGACACAGATACAGGTCATTGCTGCTACAGATTCAAGGTTTCTCACTTCATCTGGGTCCTCAAATCTTACAGAAAATATACATAGGTCAACCGTCTCCCAGTTGTTGGGATAAACAATCTCTTTCTTAAATCTTTCTGTCTGCACTCTCAGTAGAAGATTTTACCTTTAACTTCATAGAAAGTAAAGGAGATGAAATGTAATTCCTTAAAATTCCAACTTTTCATCCATTCAGTGCTAACTTCTTTCAATATACAAGGACGATGTCAAAGGTCAGATCTACTATATGGTTCCAGTGTGTATTGATCAGCCTGTCCATCTTTCTAGAACAGTAGATCTCAACCCTGGCTACCCATAGGAATGACCTGGCATCTTTTACAAAACTGATGCTCAGGTTCTAACTCCGGCCAATGAAATCTGAGTCTCTCTGAGAGTGAAACTCACTTATCAGTAGTTTCTAAAAGTTCCCTGAATGAGTCCATGAGCAGCCAGGCTTACAAACAGGTCCTTAGCTTAAAACCTCCTCAAGAGCAAGCATCTTTTGTGTTGAAACAGATCCATTGAACTCTATACAGAGCACGTCTCCATCTAGTAATAAGCGTGGTGTAATGTTTTTTTCACATGCATACCGTATTACTATAACTGACTTGAGTGAATTTTACTATTCATATAACCAAAGTGGGGAAAAAAACTGTATAATGCTACAGTAATTTTGAAATTTAAACTCTCAAGAAGGTTCTAAATACCCATCAAACAAAAATGTAGTTACTAGTGGTGAGAAGCACAGGGAATAGATAGTTTATACCTTGATGCCTAGAACTGATATGTGCACTATTTCTCAAGCACATACTTGACCTCAGGAATTTTAACCATTTCTCACTAAGAAAACTAACCTCAGTGCTTTGTTCACTGAATATAACGGCCCTTTGCTTTGAAAAAACTGTTATTTTAAGGTGTTATAGTGATTGGCCCACTGAAGGATGACTTTATTGAGAATGCTATTTCCCATATAGATAGGAAAAAAATCCATGAAATTTATTTTTTTCCTTCCCACTTGTCTATATGCCTGGACATTGAACAGGGTTGATTTCTCCTCTATATTGGTAACCATGTTTGTACTTGGTTTCATGAACTACTCAGCATTTTAATTCAATTAAGTATTGAATTTTTTATTAAAATTCTTCAAATATAAAATACTTTCTACTTGTATTAAATTTATTTTCCTACTAAATATATTCTCTACTTGTTAAGTATATATTAAACACATACCATACTTAATATGATAACTATATCTACTATAATGCTGACAGAGAAAAAAATTCAGTCAAACCATTTCTTTAAAACTTTGTCAACTCTTTTTCCATTGATATGTTAATTTTGCTTGAGTCTGCATATACAGTAGAATATTATTCAGCCATGAAAGGAAATGAAATACTGATACCTGCTGTAAAATTGCTAAATTTTGGTAACATTGTACTAAATATATGAAACCAGCTACAAAAGACTGTATAAGGCATTCAGTTCAGTTCAGTCACTCAGTTGTGTCCAACTCTTTGCGACCCCATGGACTGCAGCATGCCAGGGCTCCCTGTCCATCACCAACTCCTGCAGTTTACTCAAACTCATGTCCATTGAGTCGGTGATGCCATCCAGCCATCTCATCCTCTGTCGTCCCTTTATCCTCCCACCTTCAATCTTTTACAGCATCAGGGTCTTTTCCAAGGAGTCAGTTTTTTGCATCAAGTGGCCAAAGTATTGGAGTTTCAGCTTCAGCATCAGTCCTTCCAAAGAATATTCAGGGCTGATTTCCTTTAGGATGGACGGGTTGGGTCTCCTTGCAGTCCAAGGGACTCTCAAGAGTCTTCTCCAACACCACAGTTCAAAAGCACTAATTCTTCAGCACTCAGCTTTCTTTATAGTTCAGCTCTCACATCCATACATGACTACCGGAAAAACCAAACCTTTGACTAGACAGACCTTTGTTGGCAAAGTAATATCTTTGCTTTTTAACATGTTGTCTAGGTTGGACATAACTTTCCTTCCAAGGAGTAAGCGTCTTTTAATTTCATGGCTGCGATCACCATCTGCAGTGACTTTGGAGCCCCCAAAATTAAAGTCTGTCACTGTTTCCATTGCTTCCCCATCTATTTGCCATGAAGTGATGGGACCAGATGCCATGATGTTAGTTTTCTGAATATTGTGTTTTAAGCCAACTTTTCATGGTCCTCTTTAACTTTCTGCTTTCTACCATAAGGGTGGTGTCATCTGCATATCTGAGGTTATTGATATTTCTCCAAGCAATCTTGATTCTAGCTTGTGCTTCATCCAACCCAGTGTTTTTCATGATGTACTCTGCATATAAGTTAAATAAGCAGGGTGCAGCCTTGATGTACTTACTCCTTTCCTGATTTGGAACCAGTCTGTTGTTCCATGTCCAGATCTGTTACTTCTTGACCTGCATACAGATTTCTCAGGAGGCATGTCAGGTGGTCTGGTATTCCCATCTCTTTAAGAATTTTCCACAGTTTATTGTGAACAACCTTGGGAGTATACTAAAAACCATTGAATTGTGACTTTAAGTGGGTAAATTGCATTAAATGTGAATGATATCTCAATAAAGCTGCTATAAAAATTTACTAACAGGAAATATAAATCACCTTTCACCTTCAGACTATGTGAATTTTAAGTGTCAAGGATAAATAGACTCCTATGAACATTCAGAGTCAAGGCATATTGCCCTCATGAACTCTTTCTGCAGAATGTACTAGACAATGACCTTCAGGAGGCCAGAGTAGAAAAATATCAGTGTAAGGACAGGTGATAAGTATTAAGTATGTATTCACCTGTAGTAGTAAGACTAAATGGTTGTTACAAATAGAATGATCAGATGTCCAGTTTGCCAGTATAGACCAGTTTATACCTCTGTCTTGGCCCAATTAACTTGATCCCCTTCACTCTTAAAACTTTTTTTATAACTTTGAAAACATGTTTGTTTTATTACTTACTTATTTTATTGCATATTTATTTGGCCATGCTAAGTCTTAGTTGTGGCATATAGGACCTTTTAGTTGTGGCATATGAACTCCTAATTGAGGCATGTGAGATCTAGTTGCCTGACCAGGGATTGAACCCAGGTCCCTGCATTGGGAACTCAGAGTCTTAGCCACTAGACTACCAGAGAAGTCCCTCAAAACCTTTTGACTTTGTAAATTACATGAATGTTCTCAAGTTATGGGATTATAGTAGCTTTTTTAAAGTCTTGTGCTCTAACAATGTAGATAATGTAATTTACCAATGATGGGAGAGAAGTGGGTAAGTATTAAAAAGTAGCATAAGCCTAATAATTGCCTTTGAAGCATTCCTGAGAGTAAAGAGATATTCCTTTGAATTAGATGCTAAGGGAGAGGAAGAGGGAGAGGAAGTTATTAACAAATTTTAGACTAGGAAATAAATAGAAATAGAAACTTTGAGTGTTTGGTTCTTCTGGTTCTCAAGGCAATTAGAAATTCCCATGTCTCTTCCACCTCACCTCACTTTCCAGTATGTTTCATCCCACATCACTGTTGATAAAACTCGGGTTTTACTACCTCAGTGGTCCTTTCCCACCCATTCATATTTCTTGATGGTGGAAGATGCATTGTGGGGTTTGTTGTAGGTTTTGTCCATTCCGTTAGTTTTTGTTTCATTTATTCTATTGGATTTTTCTTTAGGGGTAATTCAGGAAAATTTAAAATCTGTTACGCAACCCCTATCTTCTTCCCAGAGTGCTCCTGAAAGCACATCGTCCTCTTTTATTGTTTCTTCTTTTTATTTTTTTTCTGTATGTCATGTCCTCCAATAAATTGCCAAAAAGAACTTAGGAGAAGTTTGTTTTGGTTTTGTGCTTTTAAATTTGAATTCCTGAAATGTCTTTATCCTTGCGTTAGATGACAGTTTGTCTAAGGAGAGAATTCTGGTGAAAAATCCGTTTCCTCCAAGATGTTGGAAGCACGTCTTCATTTCCTTTTAGCTCCCAGCATTGTTGGTGGCTCAGTGGTAAAGGCTCCCCCTGCCAAGCAGGAGACGCAGCTCCATTCCTCTGTTGGGAAGCTCCCCTGGAGGAGAAAACTGCAACCCACTCCAGTATTCTTGCCTAGGAAATCCCGTGGACACAGAAGCCTGGCATACTGTAGTCCGTGGGGTTGCAAAAGAGCTGGACAGGATTTAGTGACTAAACAAGATTAAACTGTTGTTGAGAAGTCTGTTATGATCTTCCATCAACCTTGGTCATCTGTCATCACTGATGGTCTTGATGTTCACTAGGAGTGTCAAGGATTTCCCTTATCTATGGTGTTCTGAAATATTGTTGTGCTGTGTCTCAGCATAAGACTTTCTTCATTCATCTTGCAGGGATTTGATAGGTCTTCTACCTCATTCTGGGAAATTTCCAAGTATTATTTCCTTTGAATTTTCCTCCTTTCAATTATCTGTTTTTTCTCCTCAGACACCTAGTCAGGTAATGAATCTTTCTAAATTCAGCTTCTAATTCTGATTCTTCCCATAAATTTTTCATAATTATTTTGTGGGTTTTTTTTTGTCCTATAAAAGTTATCTTATTTTCCAATAACTTCTTTTGATTTTTAAATTTTTATTAAAGTATGGCTGGTATTCTTTTAATATTTAAATGTTTTTCCATCATATATTTAGTTTCTAGGAACTATTATTTTCATACCCATGTCTTTTTTTCTTAATAGCATTCTATTTTATCTTAATGGGTGTGCTAAAATTAAATATCAATACAAAATAGAGATGGGAATTGAGTATTCCCTGACCAGATGATACTATTTAAGTCATGTAAGCAAAACTAAATCTAGCTTGTTTCACCAACATAAGTGAAACTTAGGCTATTTCTTGTAAATGCCTTTGATAGTCATAAAAGAAACAAGTCACCTTCCTAAAGTTGGCATAGGATAATGACTTTTCACCAAATTCCCTGCTGTCTGGAGATACCCACTGTAATACCCAACGTCCTCATTTTCACATTATAAGTAATTCTGTGGCATCATCCCCCCGAGCTTTATATCAGTTTTTAATTTGAAAGTTCTGAGTCCATGAGCTGTTCTTACATGCACAATGAACACTTTAAATGCTATCCATTGTTTTGGAGGCTTGCCTTTTGCTAATTCTGGGTCTTTGATAGGTATATTTCTTTTCTTGCCAAGGATACTAATTAAGAGTAGTTTTGGAGTCTCCTCTGGTAGCTTTGGGTTTTTTGTTTCTTTGAAATGTTGTTTCTACCATGCTTTTTAACTTTTGTCTGTCTTGGTGTTATTGGTGTGAGACATTTTATTTCACTGTCTCTGGGCCTTTGATGTTTGTTCTTATTTGAGCACAAGGTACTAGGAATCCCACTGGAGGTTTGGTTGGTTGCTCAGCCGCATAGCAGCATATCAATGTGCAATCATACCCCCTATGTTTCATGAGTCAGGACGTTTCTCTACAGAGTTCTTTGCTCTCCTCCCAGGGAACTAAGACTGCCGTCGACGTTTCTCAGAGCCAAGGAGGAAAGGAGGGTGAGACTCTTCCCAGGTACATGGACACTTGTACTTAATCCCCCTGTTTTCAGCATGACAGCCTCTCTTTGTGAACATCACTGCTGTTGCTGAGGTCAGAGTTCCTCTGGGTCAGTCGTTCCAGACTTCAGTCTTAGGACAGAACAGGAGAGGTGAAATAGTGCCCTAACTGCTTCTTGAACAAACACCATCTATCTTTGAGATCCTTTGTTCCTCCCTTTCCTCAGTCCTTTAGTGTTCTTGCAGTGTGTGGCTTGGCTTCTTTTTATCTTCCACCACTGTGAACATTTTTGGGGCTTCCCCGGTAGCTCAGTTGGTAAAGAATCTGCCTGCAATGTATGAGACCCCTGTTCGATTCCTGGGTCAGGAAGATCCCCTGGATAAGGGCGTGGCAACCCACTCCAGTATCTTTGCCTGGAGAATCCCATGGACAGAGGAGCCTGGGGACTACAGTCCATGGGGTGGTAAAAAGTGAGACAGGACTGAGTGATTTCACTTCTTCACACTGTCCACATTCAGCTTGCAGCTTTCTCTAACCAGTCCACTCTTAAGGTTCTGCTTTCTGGCTTGCTAATAGTTCTTGACATTTCTCACTTGCTTCATGTTTTCATAAACACTCTGACTTTGTAGAATCTGGGCTTTTTAATTTGCTGTCTTTTTAGTTGGACATTGGGAGATGTTGGAAAGGGATATTTGCCATGTGTACGGTGACCCTCTGTGATAGATTTTATTATTTCTATGATATACATAGAATAAAAAAAGGTACAGTAACTTGCTTAATATAGTATAAATAGTAACCTGTGCTATATGGATTGAACCTAGACTTGAAAGCTCTTATTCTCTGCAGGAAGTGATTCACAAAAACTAGTTCAAAGTGGTAACTTTAAATAAGACAGCAAATCCCAACAATACTAACAGTTACTAAATATTTCCATGCAGCACCTCGTTTCCTCACACTCCTGTGAGTGAGGTCTATTTCTATCCCCAATTTACAGATGGGAAAACTGAGTTATCAAAAGGCCACCAGGAAAGTAAGAGAAAACCCTAAGTGGTGTCAGTACCCTCAATCAAGAGTCTACGAACATTTCTTATAAAGGCATAGTAAATATTTTAAGTTTTGCTTACCGTATGGGCTCTATTGCAATTACTCAGCTCTGCTATTGTCACAAGAAAACAGCTCTAGGAAAATGTGTAAGGAATGAGCGTGGTTGTGTTCCAGTAAAGCTGTTTACATAAATAGGTGGTGGCCTGAATTTGGCCTGTGGGCAGGAGTTTGTTCATCCTTGCCTTATATCAGCCATCACCATCCTTTTTGGCAGTAGGTTTCCAGTTTCATGGAAGACAATTTTTCCATGGATCTGGTAGTGGGGGGTGGTTTCGGGATGATTCAAACACATTACATGTATTGTGCACTTTATTTCTACTACTATTACATCAGCTCCACTTCAGATTATCAGGCATTAGATCCTGGAAGTTGGGGATCCCTGACTTAGATAAATTTTAAAAAGTAGAAATAATGAACACATTGTAATGAAACTAAGTTCTGCTGCAGCCAGAGAGATTATTACACTCTTGCTATTAGGCAGAGAGTCAAAAAATGCATGGTCATTTCAAAGCCTCAATTGAGTTGGTCAGATACTAGACCTTGATTAGAAGGAAATAGAGGGTGACAGAAGTAAGGGCCAAGACTAGTAGCAAAGGTGCTTGAGGAAGAGATGAGGGATTCCCCACAGGTGGTGCAGTGGTAAAGAGTCCACCAGCAGTGCAGTAACTGTGGAGACACGAGTTCAATCCCTGAGTTGGGAAGGTGCCCTGGAGAAGGAAATGGCAACCCACTCCAGTATTCTTGCCTGGAGAATTCCATGGACAGAGGAGCCTGGCGGGCTACAGTCCTTGGTGTTGCAAAGAGTCGGACATGATTGAGTGACTAAGCGACAACAGCATCCACAACCTGGGCAGGGTCTTTCAGTGCTCGTTGCTCTGTTGCCTCAGATGCTTACTTTCAAGGATGAATCATAAAAATGGACTAATGGCACCAAAATTACCAGTTGTCATTTGCATGAGGTGAAGCTCCACCTGAGAGCTTTGCAATCCTCTGCTGCTGCTGCTACGTCGCCCCAGTAGTGTCCGACTCTGTGTGACCCCAGAGATGGCAGCCCACCAGGCTCCCCCGTCCCTGGGATTCTCCAGGCAAGAACACTGGAGTGGGTTGCCATTTCCTTCTCCAATGCATGAAAGTGAAAAGTGAAAGTGAAGTTGCTCAGTCGTGCCCGACTCTTAGCGACCCCATGGACTGCATCCTACCAGGCTCCTCCGTCCATGGGGTTTTCCAGGCAAGAGTACTGGAGTGAGGTTCCATCGCCTTCTCCTGCAGTCCTCTAACACCTCAAAAACAAACACAGAAACACACACACAAAGTTTATCTGGAAAAATTAAGAGCAACCTCAATGGTAATCAAAAGAAAATAGTAAAATCATCAGTGACTTTTAGGCTATAGCCTTGTTATTTTGGTAACAAGAAACAGGTGGCATCATCATTTCTGAACGACTGATATCAGACATCATGGCACCTCTTTTTCATTTGAAACCAAGATCAGAGGGAAGTCTTATTTATTGCGTCCATATAATCCAGAGCTTGAGGAGGAGGAGAAATGTCCTTGTTTGGTGACAGGACAGTTTTGCTTTGCCAAGAGTGTAACTTGGATAGAGTTAATGAAATATTTCAGTTTTTCTAAAGAACTAGGTTCACGGGTTGTGTTGTATAGGAAACCAGCAAGCCAACAATCATTTAAGAGTTTATTTCTCCTGGAGTAGAGACTTGTCAGCTGTAACCAGGATCCCAGCCTCAGGATAGAAATTCTAATCACTTTTTATCTTCTCTGCCACAATGAATAAGAATAAAATAAAACACTGGTGAAAGAAATCAAAGAGGAGACTAATAGATGGAGAAATATACCATGTTCATGGATTGGAAGAATCAATATAGTGAAAATGAGTATACTACCCAAAGCAATTTATAGATTCAATGCAATCCCTAAGAAGCTACCAACGGTATTCTTCACAGAGCTAGAACAAATAATTTCACAATTTGTATGGAAATACAAAAAACCTCGAATAGCCAAAGCTATCTTGAGAAAGAAGAATGGAACTGGAGGAATCAACCTACCTGACTGCAGGCTCTACTACAAAGCCACAGTTATCAAGACAGTATGGTACTGGCACAAAGACAGAAATATAGATCAATGGAACAAAATAGAAAGCCCAGAGATAAATCCACGCACGTATGGACACCTTATCTTTGACAAAGGAGGCAAGAATATACAATGGATTAAAGACAATCTCTTTACCAAGTGGTGCTGGGAAATCTGGTCAACCACTCGTAAAAGAATGAAACTAGAACACTTTCTAACACCATACACAAAAATAAACTCAAAATGGATTAAAGATCTAAACATAAGACCAGAAACTATAAAACTCCTAGAGGAGAACATAGGCAAAACACTCTCTGACATACATCACAGCAGGACTCCTCTAGTACCCACTTACCCAGAATATTGGAAACTAAAA
>NW_011494724.1:1210729-1217794 GCF_000754665.1 Bison bison bison
TATCAGAGAAATGCAAATCAAAACCACTATGAGGTACCATTTCACGCCAGTCAGAATGGCTGCGATCCAAAAGTCTACAAGCAATAAATGCTGGAGAGGGTGTGGAGAAAAGGGAACCCTCTTACACTGTTGGTGGGAATGCAAACTAGTACAGCCACTATGGAGAACGGTGTGGAGATTCCTTAAAAAACTTGAAATAGCACTGCCTTATGATCCAACAATCCCACTGCTGGGCATACACACTGAGGAAACCAGAAGGGAAAGAGACACGTGTACCCCAATGTTCATCGCAGCACTGTTTATAATAGCCAGGACATGGAAGCAACCTAGATGTCCATCAGCAGATGAATGGATAAGAAAGCTGTGGTACATATACACAATGGAGCCATTAAAAAGAATACATTTGAATCGGTTCTAATGAGGTGGTTGAAACTGGAGCCTATTATACAGAGTGAAGTAAGCCAGAAAGAAAAACACCAATACAGTATACTAATGCATATATATGGAATTTAGAAAGATGGTAACAATAACCCTGTGTACGAGACAGCACAAGAGACACTGATGTATAGAACAGTCTATGGACTCTGTGGGAGAGGGAGAGGGTGGGGAGATTTGGGAGAACGGCATTGAAACATGTATAATATCATGTATGAAACGAGATGCCAGTCCAGGTTCAATGCACGATACTGGATGCTTGGGGCTAGTGCACTGGGACGACCCAGAGGGATGGTATGGGGAGGGAGGAGGGAGGAGGGTTCAGGATGGGGAGCACATGTATACCTGTGGCGGATTCATTTTGATATTTGGCAAAACTAATACAATTATGTAAAGTTTAAAAATAAAAT
Organism: Bison bison bison; assembly: GCF_000754665.1. Taxonomy (NCBI): domain Eukaryota; kingdom Metazoa; phylum Chordata; class Mammalia; order Artiodactyla; family Bovidae; genus Bison; species Bison bison. The sequence continues at coordinate 1,211,575 of NW_011494724.1, forward strand.
AAAATTTAAAAAAATTTCTAATGTGTGATTTTTTAAGTGGAAAATACACTTTATATTCAGCTGTGAAAGAGAAATCTGTAGCTAGATAAAGAATAGCAAAGGAGAGTTACTTTAGTTTCTTCATTGTGAAACATATTCCTTACGTTCTGTAACACAAAACACTTTCAGCATGATTGTGGACTGAGACTAAGACGGGAAGGGATCATGCTGTCCCCAGACTTTGAAAAATAGTCAGGTGCTATCATTACGTTCGTATCAACAAATCAGATTAGAACCCCAGACAGGAAACTGTTACGAGACCTCCTTTTACATTCCTTCCTTGAGCCATTCTCTCTGCCTATGAAAACATCCACCTGTGTTTCTGCACAGTTAGTTCCTGGGGGTTGGGGGACACACACACCCGCTGCCCCCCACCCCCCAGCCCTACCCTGCCTTCAAGGAGAGAAAGGCGTTAAGGACGTTTTCTCATCACCAACTAAAAGTCACCCATGGCCTTCACATATTTGAAAACTAGCTCTGTAAGCAATTTTAGAAGCTTTCTTGCCCCTTTATGTTAGAAAAGGGATGCAAATTTGCCCTGAAATAATTTTGTTTGGGCTGAAAATTTTCAGGAGTTTTTAATGCCTAGAATTAGACTAAGAAATAAACAAGCTTCAGGGCTCCATCATGTAGAATTGGAAGCATGTTTATTAACTAGGCTGCTATGCAAACTATAATTCGGCAAATGTAGCTTTTGGTTCTTTTTAATTTTAATATAGAACTTAGTTATTTTATTGAAAGGAATGTTAAGTTAGGTCTAATGGACTCACTTCAACTGGGATTCTCCTCTCTGTCTGTGGTTTTCAAACATTCTTGATTTAGTGACTCATTTGTTTCAGCCAGTAACTTCCCCTTTCTCTCTTCAGCCTACTATTGCTACACCAAGAAAAGAAAATAGTTTAAAATTTCAACAGTGTGAGAAAAAATGAAAAACAGTAACTTATTTCCTTAGTTTTGGTCAGAGAAAAGAGACTGCACCTATATATAGGGAATGCTTGACTATTAGCACATGACTCTATAATCCGTGACAGTTCTCAACTGATTAGACTCAGTTGTAATCATTTTGGGAAGATTTAATTTGGCAGATCTCAAAGTGTCCCTAAAGCCAGGATGATGTATTAACTTCTTGCTACTGCTGCTAAGTCACTTCAGTCGTGTCCGACTCTGTGCGACCCCATAGACGGCAGCCCACCAGACTCCTCCACCCATGGGATTTTCCAGACAAGAGTACTGGAGTGGGGTGCCATTGCCTTCTCCGATTAACTTCTTAGGACAGGGTATCTCAGAGGAATCAGAATGACTTGAGGTTCTAATGAAAAAGATAAATTCCTTAGCATCACTCCAGATTTTTTAATTAAAATCATTAAGATGTTATCAATAGATGCAGAATGAACTTAGATAATATCCAACATCAACTCATAGTAAATTTCTTATTAAACTCAGAAAAGAGGAAAACTGCCTCAATTTAATAAAGACTATCCAGAACCACTTACAACACCTAAATTAATGAGCAAGGTTGTAGAATACAAGGTTGATATACAAAAGTAAATTGCTTTTCTGTATACCTGCAGTGAACAAGTAGAATTTGAAATTAAAAACTAAATACCATATACCTTAGCTCCCCCCAATATTAAATACTTAGAAATAAGTATTTAGAAATTATTATATTTTATACTTTATTATATTATAATATAATATATTATATGTATATAATTAGAAATAATACAATAAAATATGTGCAATATCTGTATGAGGAAAACTAAAAAACTCTGATGAAAGAAATCAAAGAATAAATTTAGAAAGAATCAATGCTTATTGATGGGAAAACTCAGTATTGTGAAGATGTCAGTTCTTCCTAACTTGATTTTTGGATTCAATGCAATTCTAATAAAAATCACAGCAAGTTATTTTGTGGATATTGACAAACTGACTCTAAAGCTTATACATAAAGGCAAAAGACCCAGAATAGTCAACACAATATTGAAGGAAAAGATCAAAGTTGGAGGACTGACATTACCTGGCTTCAAGAATTTCCTATAAGCTACAGTGATTGAGAAAGTGTGATATTGGTGAAAGAATTGACAAATAGATCAACTGAACATAATAGACAGCCTAGAAATAGCCCCCGCTGTAAATTCAGTCAACTGATCTTTTACAAAAGAGCAAAGGTAATATAATGGAGAAAAGACAGTCTTTCAACAAAAGGTCCTAGAACAACTGGACATCCACAGGCAAAAAATAAATCTAGACATGTCCTTACATCCCTCACAAAATTAATTCAAAATGGATCATAGACCTAAATGTAAAATGCAAAACTATAAATATCCTAGAGATAACATATGAAAATCTAGATGACCTTAAGTTTTAGATATAATATCAAAGGACAATTCATAAAGAATTAATAAGTTGGATGTCATTGAAATTAAATTTTTTTCCTGCTCTGTGACACTATGAAGAGAATGAAAAGATAAGCCACAAACGAGGAGAAAATATCTGAAAAAGACATGTCTGATAAGCAAATATTATCCAAAATATCTCAGCTCAGTCACTCAGTCATTTCTGATGCTCTGTGACCCCCTCGACTGTAGCTGCCAGGCTCCTCTGTCCATGGAATTTTCCTGGCAATAATACTGGAGTGGGCTTCTATTTCCTACTTCAAGGGGGTCTTCCCAACCCAGGTTTCAAACACACATCTCTTGGATCTCCTTCATTGGCAGGTGGATTTTTTTACCATTGTTCCACCTGGGAAGCCACCCGTAACATACAAAGTATATTAAAATTGAGCAATAAGATCCAACAATCTGATTTTTTAAAAGGCCAAAGACTTTAATAGATACCTTACCAAAGAAGGAACAGATGTCAACTAAGCATGTGAAAAAAATATTCAACATCATATGTCATCAGAGAAATGCATATTAAAACAATGAAATACATTTCACATCTGTTAAATGGTCAAAATCCAGAACCTAAAGCTGGACACCTAAATCTGAAGAGGACATAGAGCACACAGAATTCTCATGCACTGCTGGTGGGAATGCAAAACAGTGCAGCAACTTTGGAAGACAGTTTGTTGGTTTCTTACAGAAAACTAAATATACTCTTACCATGTGATTCAGCAATTACACTCCTTGGTATTTACCAAAGGAGTTGAAAACACATCCACACAAAATCCTGCACACAGGTGTTCAAAGCAGTTTTACAATTGCTGAAACTTTGAAGCAACCTAGAGGTCCTTCCAAAATGAATGGATAAATACATTGTGGTTCTTACAATAGAATATTATTCAGTGCTGCAAATAAATGAACTATCAAGCCATGAAAAGAAATGGAGGAACCCTAAAGGTATATTACTAAGTGAAATAAATAAGTCTGAAAAGGCTGCATAATGTAGAATTCCAGCTATATGACATTCTGGAAAAGGCAAAACTATGGAGACAGTAAAAAGATCAGTGATTTTTAGGGCAGTGAAACTACTCTGCATAATCCTGTGATGATGCATGTGTATCACTATACATTTGTCCACCACTCCAGTGAGTATATTGATATTGACAGAGACTATGCATGTGTTGCAGTGGGGAGTCTATGGAAAATATCTGTACCTTCCACTCAATTTTCCTGTGAACCTAAAAGTCTAAATTGTGTCTTTTAAAAAAACAATCAGGGAACAAAATCATTGGGTTTGCATCAACTATAGACTGTTTCAGGGTCAGCAAACATTTTTTGTAAAGGGTAAAGTATGGTCTTTAGTGTACATACCTTTTTTTTTTTTTTTTTTTGACAATTCCTCAAAAATGTGAAAACAATTGCCAGCTGGTGATCCTTAAAAATGAAGTGGCAGTTTGGATTAGGCCACAGCTTGCCAATCTCTGAACTGTGTAATTAGAAACACTGGTCTTTCAGAAAAAGTTCCTAATGCTAACTTTGCAAATTGATAAAATATTTTTGAGTACCTCCTGGTCTAACAAATAATAGATTAGAAATCTGTATTCTGATTAAAATGGTGTTGTTGAGTGATGTATTATCCACCTTATTCAATCTAACAATATTGGACAAAATATTTTAAACATATACTTGAAGTATATGGAGCTTCCCTGGTGGCTCAGTTGGTAAAGATTCCACCTGCAATGCGGGAGACCTGGGTTCAACCCCTGGGATGGGAGGATCCCCTGGAGAAGGGAAAGGCTACCCGCTCTAGTATTCGGATGTAGTACTTAGATGCTCCATCACTATGACAATGAGCAAAAGGAGAGAGGAGTCTTACCCAAGAAGAGGAAAACAAAACTTCATGAAAGATGGCTGATAAACTCAGTCAGCAGGTGAACTGTCATTCAGTGAAATACATATATTAAGGCCATCTTCCAAAACAGATTTAAAAAAAAACAAGTATCTTTGAAATCTTAAAAGGGATACAGGAATTCATATGTGCTTGCATGCTAAGTCTCTTCAGTCGTGCCTGACTCTGTGCAGTCCCTTTCCATGGGATTCTCCAGGCAAGGATACTGGAGTGGGTGGCCATGCCCTTCTCCAGGAGATCTTCCAGACTCGGGGATTGAACTTGTATCTCTTATATCTCATGTGTTGGCAGACAGGTTCTTTACCACTTGTGCCAACTGGGAGGCCTGATAGAGGAATAAGTTATATTATAAAATAAGAAAAGGTAATTATGAATTACAGACAGATGTGACCAAGAATAGGGAAAGCAAAACAGAACAAATGAGAGATTCTGGAATTGAAAATTACTGTCATGTTTTAATTAATAGATGAGCATAATCAAAGAGATAATCAGTTGAAGACCAGAGCAAAACTCTGAAAGTTTGAGAAAAAAATGAAAATGAAATTAAAGACCTAAATCATAAAATAGATTGAGAAATCTAGCATATACATAATATATGTTCCAAAAATAAGAAATGTGGCAATGAGAAAAAGGCTAGATTTTAAGAAATGAGACAGTGTCTTCTGAGTCAAAGAAAGACTTAGATCCTTAGATAGTGACCTAAGTGGTAAATATTAGAAATAAAAGTTCAGTCAGTCCTAAATACAGTATAGCAACACCGCCACCCTGTATGACACTTTTGGATGAAATAGAAAACAGTTCCTTCTGTCCATACTGTCCATTAATTTCATGATTGGATGAGGAGCCCATGGCCTAGGTTTTGCCTCTAGTTGCTCCCCTAGCCATACTCCTTTGAAAAGGGCAAGAACACCCTGTTCAAAGACCCTGTTCTCCAACACCACAGTTTAAAAGCATCAATTCTTCAGCACTCAGCTTTCTTTATAGTTCAACTCTCACATCCATACGTGACTCCTGGAAAAACCATAGCCTTGACTGTCAGATGGACCTTTGTTGGCAAAATAATGTCTCTGCTTTTTAATATGCTGTCTAGATTGGTCATAGCTTTTCTTCCAAGGAGTAAGCGTCTTTTAACTTCATGGCTGCAGTCACCAACTGCAGTGATTCTGGAGCTCCCCAAAATAATTCTGTCACTGTTTCCATTGTTTCCCCATCTATTTGCCATGAAGTGATGGGACCAGATGCCATGATCTTAGTTTTCTGAATGTTGAGCTTTAAGCCAACTTTTTCACTCTCCTCTTTGACTTTCATCAAGAGGCTCTTTAGTTCTTCTTCGCTTTCTACCATAAGCGTGGTGTCATCTGCATATCTGAGGTTATTGATATTTCTCTCGGCAGCCTTGATTCCAGCTTGTGCTTCATCCAGCCCTGCATTTTGTGTGATGTATTCTGCATATAAGTTAAATAAGCAGGGTGACAGTATGCAGCCTTGACGAACTCCTTTCCCGATTTAGAACCAGTCTGTTGTTCCATGTCCAAATCTAACTGTTACTTCTTGACCTGTGTACAGATTTCTCAGGAGCAGGTCAGGTGGTCTGGTATTCCCATCTCTTTCAGATTTTTCCACAGTTTGTTGTGATCCACACAGTCAAAGTCTTTGGTATAGTCAATAAAGCAGAAGTAGATGTTTTTCTGGAACTCTCTTGCTTTTTCTATGACCCAACAGATATTGCCAATTTGACCTCTTGTTCCTCTGCCTTTTCTAAACCCAGCTTGAACATATGGAATTTTACAGTTCACTTACTGTTGAAGTCTGACTAGGAGGATTTTGAGCATTACTTTGCTGGCATGTGAGATGAGTGCGATTGTGTGGTAGTTTTTTTTTTTTTTTT
>NW_011494724.1:1217894-1221401 GCF_000754665.1 Bison bison bison
TTTTTTTTTTTCCCTTATGTGTATGATAATATGTGCTTGAAGTCAGTGGAATAAAACTCTTTAAATGCTGAGGGAAAAGGATTCACATCCTGAGGCATGGTATAGCATTAAAATTGTCATTCAGAAGTAAGGATGAAATAGTTTTAGTGTTAGTTGCTCAGTTGTGTCTGACTCTTTGTGACCCCGTGGCCTTTAGCCTGCCAGGCTCCTCTGCCCATAAGATTTCCCTGGCAAGAATACTGGAGTGGGTTGCCATTTTCTCCTCCAGGGGATCTTCCTGACCCAGCAGTTGAACCCGGGTATCCTACATATAAAGGCTGACTCTTTACCATCTGAGCCACCATGGAAGCCCATAAATAGTGTTGGACAACATCTAATAGAATTTATCTCTTACAGATTCTTGCTGAGAGAACTACAAAAGGATGGACTCCAGCAAAAGAATAAGTGAATCTAAGGAATGGAGTGGGATATAAGCAACGACAGTGAGTAAAACATGTATTTTTAGTTCTAATGTAACACAGTGATTTTATTGAGAAAAAGAAATGTTAAACTTAGCTGAGTTTACTTCAGTTATACCCTCCTCTCTGCCTGTGTTTCAACTATTTTCAGTATAGTGACTTGCTGTTTACAGACCATTATGTGTCTGTTTCTCCTGCTAGCTAACTACCACTACACTAAGAAAAGGAAAACAGTTGCTATTTAAATAATATAAGAGAATGAAAGCCAGAAAGTATTTGTCTTTATAAGCCTTGGGTAGGCTCACCTAGTGCTTAGATAAGTGCCTCTCATGTAAAAGGTGATCAATTTATTGAGTGAATAATATATTCTCTTTTCCAGCCCGTGCTAAGATTAGTGATCAGAGGTTCATGTCCTTGGTTTGTTTTTCTCAGAAGACAGTGATAAAAATGAAGCTATAATTAAAACATGTTACAAAGTCTACATTTTCAAGAACTTTTGGCAAAGAATAATTTTGGGGGAGACAGTTTTCTGAGAGTTCTCTTTTAGGTCTTAAATAAATCTTAGGTTTAAAAAAATCTTGACTTTTATCTGAGCAACAATGAAAATCTGGTTCTTGATTGGAAAGGAGGTAGGTATTTTAAAGATAAATTCTTAAAGTATTCTTTCAGGATACGTCGCCCAGTTATTTTTCCATAAAAAAGGCAGACAAGGTCCTCACCATCATTCCAGAAGCACTTTCTGTCCAGGCTGTGTGCTGCCCTAGTATTTCTTTAGGGAAATCTCTGAAATGGCCTGCCAGCTCCAACCTGGTGGTGAGATCATTATCTTGGCAGAGTGATGGTCATTTCCTTACACTTTTGCTCCATACCCAGCTTGCCAATCAGTAGTTGGGTATATTTAAGGTACCACTAACAGCCAAGGTCCCTTACTTAATTTTATGATTACCTTAGAAAGGGCTTTTGTCCATATACTCATGTTTGCCGAGAATGTGTGACATATTGTTAAAAGCCAGACTTTTCATGAGACAGGTTGGTCTAGTCCCCAAATCTGTAATATTTGGTATTTATTGGTGATCCAGCTATGGAAAAGTCTAGGTCTTGTAAATGTTGTATTGTTTCATCATCTGGGGTTTTTGAATCTTAAAACTTGTAATGTGGCTGCCGGCTAAAACTGAGCTGCTGATCTGGCATCAGGTTATAAGCCAGGCATCATCTAAATTGAAGTCTTTTCTGTTTTCACACCTACCATCTTTCAGACTACTAATAGCTAGTTAGTATCCATTGATTTTTCACAGAAATAAAACAGAAACCTGTTGTTGTTCAGTCGCTATGCTGTGTCTGACTTTTTACGACCCCATAGACTGCAACCTGCCAGGCTTCCCTGTCCCTCGCCATCTCGTAGAGTTTGCCCAAGTTCATATTCTTTGAACATACACCTGTTAAATATCTAATCAGTTTTTGCTCTCTTTTTGCTACCTATTTAAAAGAAAATATATAATTAGCTCAAGAGTTAAAGAAATATAAAAACAATTATACTTCAATTGATAGCATCCATTTGACATTAACATTTTCCTAGTTTAGGATAGAAAAATAACTCTTATTTACTGTGATGAAAAGATTTCCAAAGACTTAGTAAAGAGTTTGATGCTTTGGGGCTTCAGAAAAACTTTAGAGAAAAATTTTATGGAAATGCTTTTGTTTACTTTTTCAAACTCATTTCTTTGAAATTATGAGAGAGAGGGGACCATGTCCATTTTCCTTTAACTATATTTTACAGTGTTTCAATTAAGTACATAATATACAGTATTTTTCACATGTAATGAAATCAGTGGTTATTTTAACAGTAAGACAGAAGGCTCACTGAGCATTTGAAAACAGCCATGGTAAGTAGGGAAGTATATTATTCCGAGTCTATTTAGGTGATTGAAGTAATTTTAAGAGGAGAATTTAATATAAAACATGGTCATCCAGGAATTGGACATCTGGCAAAAGGAACACTAAGATTTCACAGACTGTCCCTAGAGCTGAGAAAGTTAAGGGAACAGCTTAGAATTATCAAAAATTAGAATTTTGACTGAGGGACACAGAGCTTAGGCTCAGACTTCTGAGAGGTGGGGCTGAGCTGTGTTAGAGCCTTGGGAAAGGCACCAAGGTGCTGCACAAGTGTGGGAGCGCGACCTTTATGGAGGGGGTACCAGCTGGCTGCATCTGGGGCCAGCAAGAAACCACAGTGGGGTGGGTCCTGCCAATGCTACTGGAATCAGCTATACTACTGGAATAATCAGCCAAGGGTGCCTCTTTGTTGGATGGTAATAACTTCTACAGAGTACATCGTGAGAAACGCTGGGCTGGAAAAAGCACAAGCTGGAATCAAGATTGCTGGGAGAAATATCAATAACCTCAGATATGCAGATGACACCACCCTTATGGCAGAAAGTGAAGAGGAACTAAAAAGCCTCTTGAGGAAAGTGAAAGAGGAGACTGAAAAAGTTGGCTTAAAGCTCAACATTCAGAGAACAGAGATCATGGCATCTGGTCCCATCACTTCATGGGAAATAGATGGGGAAACGGTAGAAACAGTGTCAGACTTTATTTTGGGGGGCTCCAAAATCACTGCAGATGGTGACTGCAGCCATGAAATTAAAAGACACTTACTCCTTGGAAGAAAAGTTATGACCAACCTAGATGGCATATTCAAAAGCAGAGACATTACTTTGCCAACAAAGGTCCGTCTAGTCAAGGCTATGGTTTTTCCAGTGGTCATGTACGGATGTGAGAGTTGGACTGTGAAGAAAGCTGAGCACCAAAGCATTGATGCTTTTGAACTGTGGTGCTGGAGAAGACTCTTGAGAGTCCCTTGGACTGCAAGGAGATCCAACCAGTCCATTCTGAAGGAGATCAGCCCTGGGATTTCTTTGGAAGGAATGATGCTAAAGCTGAAAGTCCAGTACTTTGGCAACCTCATGCGAAGAGTTGACTCATTGGAAAAGACTCTGATGCTGGGAGGGATTGGGGGCAGGAGAAGAAGGGGACGACAGAGGATGCGGTG
>NW_011494724.1:1221501-1226973 GCF_000754665.1 Bison bison bison
GATGAGATGGCTGGATGGCATCACTGACTGGATGGACGTGAGTCTGAGTGAACTCCGGGAGTTGGTGATAGACAGGGAGGCCTGGCGTGCTGTGATTCATGGGGTCGCAAAGAGTCGGACACGACTGAGCGACTGAACTGAACTGAACTGAATGAGAGTAAAAGGAATCAAAACAGTAACAGGAAATAACCTAGAAGGACAGTGTTCATCCTTTATCCTTCTTTTATCCTGTCTACTCTTTCTCTAGTGCCCCCTATTGTCAGAACCTAACACTGATCCCACTAGCCAAAGAGAAATGGTTTGCACCACCTCCCCGCTCCTCCCAGAAGCACAAAAAGTGAAGAATACAAGAGTGGACCTGCCACAGTAAGTCTGGTTAACATCCATCACCATATGCTTACAATTTTTTTCTTGTGATGAGAACTTTTAGGATCTGTTCTCTTAATAACTTTAAAATATACAATATAGTATTGTTAATTATTAAAAAAAAAAAAAAAAAGAGTGGACCTGAAGCTAAGAGGTAACAGTTTAATAATGAGCATAGGAGAAAACAAAATAAAATAAAACTGACCTGTCTTTCTTATCATCTATATGATTATTTCATAAAAAATAATACTTTTGACCTTTGTATTTTAGGTAAAAGTAATCATTTTTTTTCCAGAAAATATTTTTCTTGCTCAATTAATTAAGTGGAGTCTGAAAAGAAATTAGTTGGATAAAGATGGTTGGCTCAACATATGCTTGTGCTTTCCGAAATTTCTTAAAATAGCTGAAGAGGTGTTTTTAAAAATCTTAATTATGTTATAAAATAATAATAATTCATGACAGAAAGAAAGAGGGGGAAAAAAGAATTCTGATGGAAAGGCACATCCCAAAAGAAAGCTGGAGAATGTCACTGCAGATGTGGGAGTGGTTCCCAGGGAGCTGGAACCTAAAAGTCAATGAATATGAGAAGCAGATCAGGCTTCTGAATATTGGGATGAATAATAGGGTAATTTCTTTCTGAGGAGGAAAACCAGTCAGCCTCCCCACCCCTTTATCTGCAAAGGGGCTAGCAGGGACAGTATCAGTTTGCTGTCAACATAAAGGGATTGGTGTAGGCTATGGGCCACAGAGGAAGTCCCTCATATGGTTAATGACCCCTGGAAGGAGCATTGGGTCAGAGAGTAGAAGAATAGCTACAAAGTCACCTACAAAACATGCCCTGTTCTTTTCCTACAAACACCTGAGGAAACTATACAAGAAAGGAACAGATCAAACAGTGACTCTGAAATACAAAGATGAATAGACAATAAAGAATTGCATGAGAAGGTCTGTCACTATGAAAGGAAGTCACCAAAGTCACAAAGAAGATGACTACTCCTGAAAATTTAGTTATTTGAGTAGACTAAGAAAAATAATAAAGGAACTATAATTGTTATTGAAGAGATGATATCTATTTTTTTAAAGGCTGTTATCAGAAGAAAAACAAATGCCTTGGTAATTATAAATCATTGATAATTTTAAAATAATCTCAATTGTTTTATAAAACTGTAATTCAGGATAATGCATATGGGGGAAAAAGGAAGCAGATGAATTTAATTCATACAGAACAACATGAATCAGCAACAGTATTTATACCAATGTAAGTATTTTGGTAGAAATCTTAAGGTCTCATTAGTTATCTTCAAGGCTGAATAGACACAGCTAAAGAACGAGTTAACGTTGAGGTGCATGTATCATTACATAAAGTAGAATTTTCTTCTATTCTGAAGAAATATGCCCAGGGCTGGGATTATAAGATCATATGGTAACTCTATTTTTATTTTTTTTTTACCCCTCAGTTTAGGGAACCATCATTACTGTTCTTCATAGTGGCTGTACTAATTTACATTCCCACCAACAACGTAGGAGGGTTCCCTTTTCTCTACACCCCTCTCCAGCGTTTATCATTTATAGACTTTTGGATGATAACCATTCTGAGCACTGTTGGGTGATACCTCATGGTGGTTTCGATTTACACTTCTCTGATAATGAGCAGTGTTGAGTATCTTCTCATGTGCCTGTTTGCCATCTGTATATCTTCTTTGTAGACATGTTTATTCAGATGTTCCCATTTTTGATTGAGTTGTTTGTTTTTTTGATATTGAGTTGTGTGAGCTGTTTGTTTATTTTGGATATTGACCCCTTGTCAGTTGCATCTTTTGCAAATATTTTCTCCCGTTCCATAGGTCATCTTTCCATTTTGTTGATGGTTTCCTTTGATGTGTGAAAGCTTTTACATTTGATTAGGTCCCATTTGTTTATTTTTTATCTTGGGAGATAGAGCTAAGAAGATTTTGCTGTGATATGTCCAAAAATGTTTTGCCTATGTTCTCTTCTTGGAATTTTATGATGTCATGTCTTATATTTAGATATTTAAATCATTTAGAGTTTATTTTCATGTATGATGTGAGGGAGTTTTCCAGTTTCATTGATTTACATGTAGTTGTCCAGCTTTCCAAACACCACTTGTTGAAGAGAATGTCTTTTCTCTGTTGTACAGGTTTGCCTCCTTTATCATAGATTAACTGAATGTAGATATGTGGGTTTATTTCTGGGCTATCTGTTCTGTTCCATTGATTTATATGTCTGCTTTTGTGTCAATACTATGCTGTTTTAATTACTGTAGCTTTGTAGTGTTGTCTGAAGTCTGGAATGGTTATGCTTCCAGCTGGGTGCTTTACCAATTCTGGGTCTTTTGTGGTTTCATATACATTTTAGGATAATTTGTTCTAGTTCTATGATAAATGTCATGGGTATTTTGATAATGATTACATTAAATCTGTGTATTGCTTTGGTAGTATGGCCATTTTAACCATATTAATTCTTCTAGTCCAAGAGCATGAGATAGCATTCCATTTCTTTGAATCATCTTCAAAATTATTTATCAATGTTTAATAGTTCCTAGTATGTAGGTCTTTCACCTCTTTAGTCAGGTTTTTTTCTAGATATTTTATTTTTTGATGTGATTTTATAAGTTTTTTTTTGCATTCTCTTTCTGATATTTCATTGAAATCTGTTGCATTTTATTACAGTAAAGAAATGCAGCAGATTTCTGTATGGTAAGTTTATATCCTGCTACCTTACTGAATTCATTTATCAGTTTTAGTAGTTTTGCCCAATGTTCAAAGCAAGACCATTTACAGTAGCCAAGACATGAAAGCAACCTAAGTGCCCATCAGCAGCTGAATGAATAAAGAAGATGTAGTATATACACACACACATTGGCTATTACTCAGCCACAAAAAGAATGAAATAATTCATATATAGCAACATGGATGGATCTAGAGATTATAATACTAATTATTTTAAGTCAGACCGAGAAAAACAAATATCATATGATATCACTTTTATGTGGAATCAAAAAAATGTGGTATAAATGAACTCATTTACAAAACAGATTTACAGACTTAGAAAACAAAATTATGGCTATGATAGGGGAAAAGGGAAGGAGGAATAAATTAGGAGTTTGGGATTAACATATACACCCTACTATATAGAAAATAGATAAACAATGAGGACCTGCTGTGTACCACAGGGAACAATATCTTACAGTAACCTATGATAGAATATAATCTGAAAAAGAACATGTATATCATATATATGACATATATATCATAAAGAATCACTTTTTTATACACCTGAAACTAATATAACATTGTAAATCAATTATACTTCAATAAAAAAAGACATAACATAGCAGCATGAATCAACAATAATATCTATGCCAATATAAATTCCTTGGTAGAAATTTAAAGATTAGTTGGTTTAAAGGCAGAATAGACACAGCTAAAGAATGAGTTAACAAGTCAAGGTTTTTCTCCATGGAGGAAAAACAGATTAAAAATGACAAAAAGTTGTTATGTGGAAAATGGGTTCAAAATGCATAATATTTTTGTCTTCCAAACATTTCAAGCATATAAAAAAGAGAATGCAGGGACTTCCTTGGTGGTCCAGTGGTTAAGATTAGGTGCTTCCAGTGCAGAGGGCATGAGTTCGTTTCCTGGTCAGGGAACTAAGATCCCACATGCCATGTGGCCAAAGAAAATAAAAATTTAAAAAATAAGAGAGGTGGAATGTAAGAAACAACCAAATTATTTATAAAGCATTTTCAGTGTATACTACTATACTAATTTAAAAGGGCCCACCAAGCTACAGTGGATTAAATAATGAAAGACACATAATTTGCCTATTGTGTTCACAGTCACATCCCTAGAAGACTGAACAAGCGTTTGGCACATAATAGATACTCAAAAAAGATTTATCAAATGAATGAAGGAGTCTAAATGTAAAATGGTAAATTTTGAGAACACCAAGATTAAAGAAAAAAAAAAAGATTCCAAGTGTCTACAAAGAAAAAATTGTGAATTAGAGTTGCATTATATGTGATGAGAAATACCAAGTGGGGCAAAATTTCACATTCTGAGGGAAATTAATTTTGAAAATAAAATCTTATAGCCAGCCACATTAACATTTAAGTGTGAGTATAAAATAAGACATTTACAAGGATGCAAAGACTCAGAAACATACTAATCTGTAGATCCTCTGTAAAGTCAGCATTTAAGCTTGTGCTCTAGCAAAAGAAAAATGAATTGAAAGAGGACATAGACTGCGGAACAAATGAACCAGGAAAGCTTGTAGCAAAGTTTATGTAATTATGCTTCATTGAAAAAATAATAGCCTGGCACTAAAATTCCCAAAGATTTTAACAGAAGAGTCAGTTGGTCAGGAGTTGGGGGAAAGTTGAGTGGGGATTACCAGACAGGAGGAAGAAAAAAATCTTTCCTGCTCTGTTCAGTAGGTAAATAGAGTAATGCATTAAATTTTTTTTCTTTTTTTTAAAATTTTATTTTATTTTGAAACTTTACATAATTGTATTAGTTTTGCCAATATCAAAATGAATCCTGTTTTAACATAATGGAAACCATAGGTTAAATGTTCTTAAAACTCAGAGTATAGAAGAATGCTTTAGAGTGTTTCATTTAAAAAAATGTTTGGTCAAATTATATTAGCATTCTTAATGTTGATTGTACAGTAGCTAAGTGGTATCTAAATCTCTGTGACCCAATGAACTACAGCAACACTGTCAAATTCTCTGTAGTAAAATTTGCCAATTTATACTGTGTCAACAGTACTTAAAAGTACTTTTTCCTGTACCTTCACAACACTTGATATAATCAAATGACTTTTTCCTCAATCTGATCATATTTTTAAGCTTAGTCTTTATTCAAGCAGTGTATCATGGTTATCCCTTGAGACCTATAAAAGAGAGCTCTAATTTGTTCTTTAGAAAGCTATGGTACATATACACAATGGAGTATTACTCAGCCATTAAAAAGAATACATTTGAATCAGTTCTAATGAGGTGGATGAAACTGGAGCCTATTATACAGAGTGAAGTAAGCCAGAAGGAAAAACACCAATACAGTATACTAACCCATATATATGGAA
>NW_011494724.1:1227073-1228574 GCF_000754665.1 Bison bison bison
TGGAATTTAGAAAGATGATAACAATAACCCTGTGTACGAGACAGCAAAAGTGACGCTGATGTATGAAACAGTCTTATGGACTCTGTGGGAGAGGGAGAGGGTGGGAAGATTTGGGAGAATGGCATTGAAACATGTAAAATATCATGTATGAAACGAGATGCCAGTCCAGGTTCAATGCACGATACTGGATGCTTGGGGCTAGTGCACTGGGATGACCCAGAGGGATGGTATGGGGAGGGAGGAGGGAGGAGGGTTCAGGATGGGGAGCACATGTATACCTGTGATGGATTCATTTTGATATTTGGCAAAACTAATACAATTATGTAAAGTTTAAAAATAAAATAAAATTTTAAAAAATAGCTGTATAATGTTTCATAGTGGTTGGTACTTCTTAAGATCATGCCTGTTTTGCTCTTGTTGCTGTTGTTAATAATAAATATTCTTCACCAACTATTCTTGTGTAGGCAAAGACTGCAAGGTCAAATGTGAGAATCTAATTTTAGCAGATGCTATTAAATTTCTTTGACTTTAAACTTTTACTGACCACTCAGTCCAAAACACTTTAAATTCACTCAAAATTCTTATTACTCTGAAAAGTTTCATTCACTTATTTGTTTATCTGATATTTTACTCTGTTTACCTCGAGAATATAAGCCCTTTTAGACAGGGACATTGTCTAACTTGGCTGTATGTCCAGTGTTTATAGCAGTCAAGAAGTTACTGATGAATGAATGCAAGTGTGAGGGATAAACCCACAGTGTCTTGCTACTTCCTCACTTTTGTTCCTGCTATTCCCTGTACTGAAAAAATTGTTACCTGTCAAATTATACTTACTCTTCAAGACCTGGTTCCACTGCTTCTTGATTCATGAAGGATCCTTTGAGTTCCTTCCCTTGGAAGTGACCTTGTCTTTGCTCCTGCCTCTTCAGTAGCCTGTACTACAGTCCACACTCACTGCATCTTGCTTTGATCATAACAGCATCCTTTGTTGTTTACACAGCTGTCTTCTCAGTGGATCAGAGACTGCTGAGAACAGAGGCCATGTCCATTTATCTTTCTGTTCTCCAGCACTCTGATCATTGTACCTTGAACTTGACAGAATTCTTTTTTTTTTTTTTTAGCTTCTGGCATGCCTTCACAAGACATTCACCCTAAATTCTGCCCTTGGGGGCTTCCCTGGTGGCTCAGACGGTAAATAATCTGCCTGCAATGCAGGAGACCCAGGTTCAATCCCTGGGTCAGAAAGATCCGCTGGAGATGGGAATGGCAACCCACTCCAGTATTCTTACCTGGAGAATTCCATGGACAGAGGAGCCTGGAGGGCTACAGTCCATAGGGTCGTAAGAGTCGGACACAACTGAGTGACTTTCACTTTTACTTTTTTTTCCTGTCCCTGTGTCTAATTTGCTTTTTCCAAGTTTCTCTTGAGGCATAGGGCTGGAGAGATCCTTGACAGACAGCACTGACCATCTTTAATGGTAAAGGGCACAGATTCTGAGCC
>NW_011494724.1:1229019-1230553 GCF_000754665.1 Bison bison bison
ATCAGAGAAATGCAAATCAAAACCACTATGAGGTACCATTTCACACCAGTCAGAATGGCTGCCATCCAAAAGTCTACAAATAATAAATGCTGGAGAAGGTGTGGAGAAAAGGGAACCCTCTTACACTGTTGGTGGGAATGCAAACTAGTACAGCCACTATGGAGAACAGTGTGGAGATTCCTTAAAAAACTGGAAATAGAACTGCCTTATGATCCAGCAATCCCACTGCTGGGCATACACACTGAGGAAACCAGAAGGGAAAGAGACACGTGTACCCCAATGTTCATCGCAACACTGTTTATAATAGCCAGGACATGGAAGCAACCTAGATGTCCATCAGCAGATGAATGGATAAGAAAGAAGTGGTACATATACACAATGGAGTATTACTCAGCCATTAAAAACAGAATTCTTATTTTAATGACAGTATTATCATATGTACCTTAATACTCTGATACGCTTAGTAGAAGAATGTTCAAATTTGAAACCAAAAATAAAGAGTTCTTTCATTCTAAGTTGCATGATACTCTTTTTATTCTTTTTTAATTGGAGGAGAACTGATTTACAATGTTGTGTTAGTTTTTCTACTGTACAACAATGTGTATCAGCAATCCGTATACATATATCCCCTTCCTCTTGAGCCTCCCACCCATTCCTCACCCTCATCTAGCCCTTTACCTCATCACAGAACCCCAAGTTGACTCCCTGTCTCATACAGCAGGTTCCCATTAGCTATCTATTTTATGCATGGTAGTGTGTATATGTCAATGCTGTGCTCTCAATTCTTCCCACCTTGTCCTTACCCCACTGTGTCCAGAAGTCTCTTCTCTATAGACATAGAGACATCTCTATTCGTGCTCTGCAAATACATTCATCAGTACCATTTTTCTAGATCCCCTATACATGGTTAATATAAAATATATGTTTTCATTTTATAACTATTTTACTCTATATGATAGGCTTTAGGTTCATCTACATCACTACAAATGACCCAATTTGTTCCTTCTTTATGGCTTAATAATATTCCATTGTAATATGTACCACTGCTTCTTTATCCATTCATCTGTCAGTGGACATCTAGATTATTTCCATACCCTGGCAATTGTAAATAGTGATGCAATGAATGTTGGGGTAAATGTGTCTTTTTGAATTATAATTTTCTCAGGGAATATGCCAAGTAGTGGGATTGCTGGATAATATGGTAGTCCTAGTTTCTTAAGGAATCATCATATTGTTCTCCATAATGGCTGTGTCAATTTACATTCCCATCAACAGTGCAAGAGAGTTCCCTTTTCTCTATATCCTCTCCAGCATTTATTGTTTGTAGATTCTTGATGACGGCCATTCTGACTGTTGTAAGGTGTACCTCATTGTAGTTTTGATTTGTATTTCTCTAATAATAAGCAATATTGAGCATACTCATATCAGATAAAATAGACTTTAAAACAAAGGCTGTGAAAAGAGACAAAGAAGGACACTACATAATGATCAAAGGATCAATCCAAGAAGAAGATATAACAATTATAAATATATA
>NW_011494724.1:1230677-1233000 GCF_000754665.1 Bison bison bison
CTAACAAGTATGAAAGGGGAAATTAACAATAACACAATAATACCCCACTTAAATACCCCACTCACATCTATGGATAGATCAACTAAACAAAAATTAACAAGGAAACACAAACTTTAAATGATACAATAGACCAGTTAGACCTAATTGATATCTATAAGACATTTCACCCCAAAACAATGAATTTCACCTTTTTCTCAAGCACACACAGAACCTTCTCCAGGATAGATCACATCCTGGGCCAGAAATCTACCCTTGGTAAATTCAAAAAAATTGAAATCATTCCAAGCATCTTTTCTGACCACAATGCAGTAAGATTAGATCTCAATTACAGGAGAAAGACTATTAAAAATTCCAACATATGGAGGCGGAACAACACGCTGCTGAATAACCAACAAATCAC
Source organism: Bison bison bison (assembly GCF_000754665.1). Lineage (NCBI taxonomy): Eukaryota > Metazoa > Chordata > Mammalia > Artiodactyla > Bovidae > Bison > Bison bison. The sequence goes on from NW_011494724.1 coordinate 1,231,078, forward strand.
AGAAGAAATAAAAAAAGAAATCAAAATAAGCATAGAAATGAATGAAAATGAAAACACAACAACCCAAAGCCTGTGGGACACTGTAAAAGCAGTGCTAAGGGGAAAGTTCATAGCAATACAGGCAATACCTCAAGAAACAAGAAAAAAGTCAAATAAATAACCTAACTCTACACCTAGAGAAACTAGAAAAGGAAGAAATGAAGAACCCTAGGGTTAGTAGAAGGAAAGAAATCTTAAAAATTAGGGCAGAAATAAATGCAAAAGAAACAAAAGAGACCATAGCAAAAATCAACAAAGCCAAAAGCTGGTTCTTTAAAAGGATAAATAAAATTGACAAACCATTAGCCAAGCTTATCAAGAAACAAAGGGAGAAAAATCAAATCAATAAAATTAGAAATGAAAATGGAGAGATCACAACAGACAACACAGAAATACAAAGGATCATAAGAGACTACTATCAGCAATTATATGCCAATAAAATGGACAACGTGGAAGAAATGGACAAATTCTTAGAAAAGTATAACTTTCCAAAACTGAACCAGAAAGAAATAAAAAATCTTAACAGACCCATCACAAGCACAGAAATTGAAACTTTAATCAAAAATCTTCCAGCAAACAAAAGCCCAGGTCCAGACGGCTTCACAACTGAATTCTACCAAAAATTTAGAGAAGAGCTAACACTTATCCTACTCAAACTCTTCCAGAAAATTGCAGAGGAAGATAAACTTCCAAAGTCTTTCTATGAGGCCACCATCACCCTAATACCAAAACCTGACAAAGATGCCACAAAAAAAAGAAAACTACAGGTCAATATCACTGATGAACATAGATGCAAAAATCCTTAACAGAATTCTAGCAGTCAGAATCCAACAACACATTAAAAAGATCATACACCGTGACCAAGTGGGCTTTATCCCAGGGATGCAAGGATTCTTCAATATTCACAAATCAATCAATGTAATACACCATTAACAAATTGAAAAATAAAAGCCGTATTATCTCAATAGATGCAGAGAAAGCCTTTGACAAAATCCAACATCCATTTATGAAATTTACCTCATAAATTTACCTCAACATAGTAAAAGCTATGTATGACAAGCACACAGCAAACATTATCCTCAATGGTGAAAAGTTGAAAGCATTTCCTTTAAAGTCAGGAACAAGACAAGGGTGCCCATTTTCACCATTACTATTCAACATAGTTTTGAAAGTTTTGGCTGCAGCAATCAGAGCAGAAAAAGAAATAAAAGGAATCCAAATTGGAAAAGAAAAAGTAAAACTCTCACTGTTTGCAGATGACATGATCCTCTACATAGAAAACACTAAAGACTCCACCAGAAAATTACTAGAACTAATCAATGAATATAGTAAAGTTGCAGGATATAAAATCAACACACAGAAATCCCTTGCCTTCCTATATACTCATAATGAGAAAATAGAAAGAGAAATTAAGGAAACAATTCCATTCACCATTGCAATGAAAAGAATAAAATACTTAGGAATATATCTATCTAAAGAAACTAAGACATGGAACAACAGACTGGTTCCAAATAGGAATAGGAGTTCGTCAAGGCTGTATATTGTCACCCTGTTTATTTAACTAATATGCAGAGTACATCATGAGAAATGCTGGACTGGAAGACACACAAGCTGGAATCAAGATTGCCGGGAGAAATATCAATAACCTCAGACACGCAGATGAAACCACCCTTATGGCAGAAAGTGAAGAGGAAATCAAAAGCCTCCTGATGAAAGTGAAAGTGGAGAGTGAAAAAGTTGGCTTAAAGCTCAACATTCAGAAAACGAAGATCATGGCATCTGGCCCCATCACTTCATGGGAAATAGATGGGGAAACAGTGGAAACAGTGTCAGACCTTATTTTTCTGGGCTCCAAAATCACTACAGATGGTGACTGCAGCCATG
>NW_011494724.1:1233716-1235989 GCF_000754665.1 Bison bison bison
ACTGGAGGAATCAACCTGCCTGACTTCAGGCTCTACTACAAAGCCACAGTCATCAAGACAGTATGATACTGGCACAAAGACAGAAATATAGATCAATGGAACAAAATAGAAAGCCCAGAGATAAATCCACACACCTATGGACACCTCATCTTTGACAAAGGAGGCAAGAATATACAGTGGAGAAAAGACAATCTCTTTAACAAGTGGTGTTGGGAAAACTGGTCAACCACTTGTAAAAGAATGAAACTAGAACACTGTCTAACACCACACACAAAAATAAACTCAAAATGGACTAAAGATCTAAACGTAAGACCAGAAACTATAAAACTCCTAGAGGAGAACATAGGCAAAAAACTCCTGACATACATCACAGCAGGATCCTCTATGACCCACTTCCCAGAATATTGGAAGTAAAAGCAAAAATAAACAAATGGGACATGATTAAACTTAAAACTTTCTGCACAACAAAGGAAACTATAAGCAAGGTGAAAAGACAGCCTTCAGAATGGGAGAAAATAATAGCAAATGAAGCAACTAACAAACAACTAACCTCAAAAATATACAAGCAACTCCTGCAGCTCAATTCCAGAAAAATAAACGACCCAATTAAAAAATGGGCCAAAGAACTAAATAGACATTTCTCCAAAGAAGGCATACAGATGGCTAACAAACACATGAGAAGATGCTCAACATCACTCATTATCAGAGAAATGCAAATCAAAACCACTATGAGGTACCATTTCACACCAGTCAGAATGGCTGTAATCCAAAAGTCTACAGGCAATAAATGCTGGAGAGGGTGTGGAGAAAAGGGAACCCTCTTACACTGTTGGTGGGAATGCAAACTAGTACAGCCACTATGGAGAACAGTGTGGAGATTCCTTAAAAAACTGGAAATAGAACTGCCTTATGATCCAGCAATCCCACTGCTGGGCATACACACTGAGGAAACCAGAAGGGAAAGAGACACGTGTACCCCAATGTTCATCGCAGCACTGTTTATAATAGCCAGGACATGGAAGCAACCTAGATGCCCATCAGCAGATGAATGGATAAGAAAAAGTGGTACATATACACAATGGAGTATTACTCAACCATTAAAAAGAATACATTTGAATCAGTTCTAATGAGGTGGATGAAACTGGAGCCTATTATACAGAGTGAAGTAAGCCAGAAAGAAAAACACCAATACAGTATTCTAACACATATATATGGAATTTAGAAAGATGGTAATGATAACCCTGTATGCGAGACAGCAAAAGAGACACAGATGTATAGAACAGTCTTTTGGGCTCTGTGGGAGAGGGAAAGGGTGGGATGATTTGGGAGAATGGCATTGAAACTTGTATAATATCATATATGAAACGCATCATCAGTCCAGGTTCAATGCATGATACTGGTTGCTTGGGGCTGGTGCACTGGGATGACGTGTACACCCGTGGTGGCTTCATGTTGATGTATGGCAAACCAGTACAATATTGTAAATTAATTAACCTCCAATTAAAATAAATAAATTTATATTAAAAGTAATTTCATGTGTTTTTTGGCCATTTGTATATTCATTTTGAATTAACCTCCACCTACCTCTTTCCTCTTTGTAAATGAGGATTATAATTCCTAACTTGCAAGGTTACAGTGAAACCTTTTACATGTACAACAAAACATATATGTGTGAGGTTTGCAAGCAGACATATATGAAGCATAATTCTTGGAACATAGCAGACAGGTATTTGGTGATTCATTCATTTCCTCAGTAAACACCAAGTGCTTGCTCTGTGACAGACACTTATGACAGTGATTATGATAAAAAAAAGTCCCAAACCTTAGAGTTTTCATTGATAGATGTTTGTAATTTGGGGAAGGATAAAAAACAAGGAAATACATTTTCATTTAAGTGATTAAGAGGTTTAAATCTCAGGTATACACTATACTGGAACAAGAGAATCCCAGTCTTGGGATGTTTGTTTAATGAATCTGAGATCAAATTCTACTTCATTAAAAAATTATTAAACATAGAGACTCCTCTCAATGTAAGTCCAGATAAATTGAAGAACTTATTAATTACTTTTGAATCTCTTAGGTGAAACAAACATAATCTATTTATATAAACTTTATTAGCATATGGAGTACAACCCCACTCCAGTACTCTTGCCTGGAAAATCCCATGGATGGAGGAGCCTGGTAGGCTACAGTCCATGGGGTCGCTAAGAGTCGGACAGGACTGAGCAACTTCACTTTCACTTCTCACTTTCATGCATTGGAGAAGGAAATGG
>NW_011494724.1:1236089-1236519 GCF_000754665.1 Bison bison bison
AAATATACCATGTTCATGGATCAGAAGAATCAATATAGTGAAAATGAGTATACTACCCAAAGCAATTTATAGATTCAATGCAATCCCTATCAAGCTACCAAAGGTATTCTTCACAGAGCTAGAACAAATAATTTCACAATTTGTATGGAAATACAGCAACCTCGAATAGCCAAAGCAATCTTGAGAAAGAAGAATGGAACTGGAGGAATCAACCTGCCTGACTTCAGGCTCTACTACAAAGCCACAGTCATCAAGACAGTATGATACTGGCACAAAGACAGAAATATAGATCAATGGAACAAAATAGAAAGCCCAGAGATAAATCCACACACCTATGGACACCTCATCTTTGACAAAGGAGGCAAGAATATACAGTGGAGAAAAGACAATCTCTTTAACAAGTGGTGTTGGGAAAACTGGTCAACCACTT
>NW_011494724.1:1236619-1261622 GCF_000754665.1 Bison bison bison
GGGCTGCCGTCTCTGGGGTCGCACAGAGTCGGACACGACTGATGCGACTTAGCAGCAGCAGCAGCAGCAGCAAGACTAAATTTAGTGACTGTATTTCAAATTTTTAAAATGTCAACCAAATTCATTTAAAAAGCAACCTAAAATGTATAGCCTTTAACTTATCTGAGTCTTCAAAATAATATCATGGTGGTGTATTATTCTGCTTTTTAGGTGGAATAGCTTCTTTTTACAAAACATAGATCAAATAGCAGTATAATGTCTGAAATTTAAATTTTGGTAATTTACTTTGTCACTCCATTTCTGATATGTAAAATAGCTTTCTTCTCAGCTACTTACTTGACAAGTGTATTTTCATGAGTTTCCTACTGTCTCTTCTTCATTATTTAATTTGGGACTCAGAAATTTTAAAACATTGTCAATTATATACAAGAATAAAAGTAACTTTGGGGCTTATATAATTTAAGCTTTATATTGTGGCTTTCTTTTTTCACATATAAAATCTGTCATTTTAATTTTCTCTTAACACATATCATGACTTTTTACTTTCGAAAGTAAAAGACAACAGCAGCAATAAGTCATTATAGCTTAATCATAATAAATATTTCATGATATACTGCCTAAGGCCCCTAATATTAAAAAAAATTAGAATAAATTCCTGAAGATAGCAATTAAAGTAGCTCAAGGAGAAGTTAATTTGATTTCCTTAATTATTTCAATTATTACAATGATATTTAACTAGTTTCACTAAATAATAGAAAAGGTAAATCTCTAAAAATACATGATTGCCTAGAAGTTAAAAAATAAAAAAAGATTCACTGATCCCTTTTCAGTACTTTAGATAAAGCTATTTTATTTTATATCACTCAGTGTTTGTTTTCACAATGATTCATTCAATAATGATTTCTTCTTAGAATTTTTATTCCTGGGAAATATGAACTATTAGTTTGTTTTCTTCTCCCATCTACTAAGATTTCTCCCATCACTTTTTGCATTTCCTTTTAAGCTTTTATTGGTTAGGAACTTTCTGCTGAACTTAAGTTGTATTCAAACTTAGCAATTATACTCTCACTGGTATAGTTGCCACCTCATTTTTCATGTGTTTCACATGCAAATCCATGAAACTCTTTCAAATGTTATAAATTTATAAAAGGCTTTCCCTTAAAAAATCTATTCTATTTGTGATTCTTTGACATAGTAGTTGAAGAAATGGAAGCAACAGTTAAATCTCCCTGTGTGCACATACACACACAACACACACACAGATTTTTTTTTTTTTTAAACAAAGCAAAGATAACCTAAGTTTACTTAATGGACTGATGTTGAAACTGAAACTTCAATACTTTGGCCACCTGATGCCAAGAGCTGACTCATTTGAAAAGACCCTGATGCTGGGAAAGATTGAGGGCAGGAGGAGAAGGAGACGACAGAAGATGAGATGGTTGGATGGCATCACCAACTCAATGGACATGGGTTTGGGTGGGCTCTGGGAGTTTGTGATGGACAGGGAAGCCTGGCGTGCTGCAGTTCATGGGGTTGCAAAGAGCTGGACATGACTGAGGGACTGAACTGAACAGGAAAAAAAAAATTATTATTGTGGTGCCACTGAGAAAAAGTAAAGCAACTGGATCTTTGAAAACATTTGGAAGTCTGGGGAAGATAAGACAGAGAAATAAGTCCCTATTTTAAAGCCAGAGACAAAGGCAAAGCATAGAGTTTGACAGAGGATTGAGTCCAGAGAATGAACTTGAACCTGCACAGAGTACATCCTCACAGATGGAGAACACCTCATAGATTTTTTTCTTTTTGTTTGCATTGAATGCCAGGTATTTTAGATAGATATACCAAATTGCTGTAACAGACTTAAAAAAGTGAAAAATGTCTCAAACACAATAGAAGTTAAAACAGTTGTGATGTGAGAGTTGGACCATAAAGAAGGCTGAGCGCCAAAAGATTGATGCTTTCGAATTGTGATGCTGGAGAAGACTCTTGAGAGTCCCTCGGACAGCAAGGCTATCAAGCCAGTCAATCCTAAAGGAAATCAACCTTGAATATTCCATTGGAAGGACTGATGCTGAAGCTGAAACTCCAGTACTTTGACCACCTGATGCAAAGACTGACTCATTGGAAAAAAGCCTGATGCTGGGAAAGATTGAAGGCGGGAGGAGAAGGGGACGACAGAGGATGAGATGGTTGGATGGCATCATGGACTCAGTGCACATGATTTTGAGGACCGGGAAGCCTGGCATGCTGCAGTCCTTGGAGTCGCAAAATAGTCAGACAGGACCAAGTAACTGAAAAACAACAGCAAGAGATTGCATTTGTTTTGAGATGAATTGGAAATTAATTTTGTCCTTTAAATGTATTTACAAGCAGAATTGTGAAAGGTAAATTTAAATACTCCATGGAGTCTCAGAGAGTTGGACATGACTGAGGGAGTGAACTGAACTGAAATTTAAACACTAAAGTAGGATTCATTTCCCAGAATTATTGACAAAAGTAGACCCAAGGAGTAGTGGTGTCTTTATTTTAAAGTTGCCTGGGGAAACTGGTTTATTCTTTGATTTTCAGTCTCATTACATGTGTGATAGTGGATGACATTATGACCAATTCTGCTAAAGTAGTGACACCCAGAGTCACATCTATTAGTTATCTGCTTCTAGTATTTTTCTAATCCAAGTGTAAACTAAGTTTGCCAGTTATGGTTTAAAACTGTGACAGTCAAATAAAGAGAAATTTTAGGTTGATTTGGTTGGTTAAATTTTGTGTAAATAGGAAAAGTGAATCCTCCAGTTTCCTGGTCATCACTGGATGACTTAATCACTTATCCTCTTTTCTAATTTTTACCTTCCCACAAAATTCCTTGGGTTTTTTGTTTGTTTGTTTAAACCTTTTACTTGTCATTAGACTGTTACTGGTACACAGATCTGTAAGATAATTGGATCTGAGATTACTAGCATCTGAATTGGCAAAAATATTTTCAAATGAATGGAATTCAATAAAAAACATAATTCTAGTCCACTAATTTCATTCTTTTTTTTCTTTTAAAGCATATACTGATAGCTTGAATTTAAGTAATGTTGCAAAAATTGTGAGAGTCCCAGTAAGTTTATATTCCACTGAGAATCTGTGATTTGGCCACGCATCTTATTGTTTTGAATTAGAGTAGAACATGGCACATTGGAATAAATTTTTAAGGTAAGAAGCTTCATAGAATAGAGAATTGATGGTATTGTCTGAATTGAAAATAGAATCAGAACACATGCCATCAATCCTATTTAGTCTGCCAGGTATTACATTAAATTTAATACTAAATTAGTGTTATAAAAATTAAAGGTCCATCCTAAATCATTCAGTATTTCCTTCTCTTCCTTTATACATTATTAAAAATTTCATTAAAAAAAAAACTAGACAGTCACTGGTAGACATCAATAATCTTTGTAGATTTGCATATTGCCTTCCAATCTGTCCCCATGTATTCCAGCCTTGTAATTTCCTGTTTATAGCAGGTCTTGTTACATATTCATGAGGATGCATTGCTATAGTCTCAATAAGGAATATATCACAATAAATCAGTCTTAACTAAAAGTTTTTCTTCACAGTTTCTTTGTTATCTTTAGATGATCTTGTTTGTTGGAATGTTTAAGAAAGAATTTCCTTTGGATTATATTCTCTAGCTTGAAAAGTTCTAGTCTTTAATCCTGTGATGCCACATAGTTTTATCTTAAAGGCCAATTCTAATAAATTGATAATGAAGACTCAGAACGTGTTGAGTAGGAATCTGAGTTTTCATAAGGTCTCAGCAGGTGATTGATTGGCAGTGATGTTCATGGAGGCAGTAGGGTGCTTTTGAAGGAAAGAATATTTATTACTGATTTTCAGGAATATTATATTCTATTTAGTATTTTTACCAAATACAAAAATAATTTAGTTTCTTGCCTTTTGAAACAGATTTTTACTGTTTAAATTAGTCCTTTTTTAAGGGGATAGGCAATTTTCAATTCTCTGTTTCTGGGTTAGAGTACCTCTTCATGTACCTCAACATACATATACCAGATGTCATGTCTGAGGACGAGTTTCTGCCTTAGCTCATGAAAAATAAGTTTCATAGATTTTTAAAAATTGGGTCACAGTCTTCTCTTATCATTATTTGCATGTTTTTTCCTCAGCTCATATTCTATGTGATGGTGAAAAGGTTTGGAGTCAGCCTAGTTTGAATACTTTTTGGGAAACCACTTCCTTTTTTCTGAATTAATCAATGCAGAATTTATTTCTTCATTCTGATAGCTTAATGAATACAAGAATTCCCTTTTTTCTTATAGTTCAGAAATTTATCAATAGGTATATTTTAATCAGTCATACTTAGAACACGAAGACACTTCAATTTGCTCAGAAAATGTTGACTGTGCTTTTCTCTGGTTGCTGGTGTTCTGATTCTTCTGTTCTTTCCCTTAAGAGAACTACTTGTTTGCTGACTTTGTTCTGTTTTCCATCCTCTACATCAGTCATCTCCTTTTGCATTTAATTTTGTCCCATTCTTCTGAAATGGCCCTTGAGTTTTTAATACACTTACCTGATACACATCTTTTTAGAATTGACCCTTCCTGCTACAACACAAATTTTAAATTGTGTATAGCATTATTTTTTAGCAATTCTTCCTTATCTCATTCATTTGATGTTTTGCCTCAATATTTATAACAACCTCCTTTTATTTAATAGCAGTCATGTATCTTAAACTTTGTTGACTATGTCAAACATCTCCTGGAAGTTTTTTTCTGATTTCTACTCAGAAGAAAACTGAGTGTCAGCAGTGTCATTTTTCAGAAGTGTCATTTATCTTATTTGACAATATTTTTCATAGGCCATGTGAAATTTGGAAAAAAATAACGTTTTTCTTGCTCTCTCCTCAAATATAACATTAGAACTTTCAGTAAACAGAAATAGAAAATTGACTTGGTTTTTCATTTCATCCACAGGTGTGATGTAGAGTTTCTCTTCTCAGATAAACAAACTGGGCTGTTGTTGTTTAGTTACTAAGTCATGTCTGACTCTTTGTAATTCCATGAACTGTAGCACTTCAGGCTTCCATCTTTCACTATCTCCTGGAGGTTGGTCAAACTCATGCCCATTGAGTTGATGATGCTATTCAACTATCTCATCCTGGGTTGGCCCCTTTTCCTCCTGCCCTCAGTCTTTCCCAACATGAGGGTCTTTTCCAATGAGTCAGTCTTTGCATCATGTAGCCAAAGTATTGGAGCTTCAGCTTTAGCATCAGTCCTTCCAATGAATATTCAGGATTGATTTCCTTTTGGATTGACTGGTTTGATCTCCTAGCTGTCCAAAGGACACTGAAGAGTCTTCACCAGCACTACAATTGAAAAGGATCATTTCTTTGGTGCTCAGCCTTCTTTATAGTCCACCTCTTACATCCGTATGTGACTACTGGAAAAGCCATAGCTTTGACTATATGTTCCTTTGTAGGCAAAGTGATGTCTCTGCTTTTTAATGTGCTGTCTAGGTTTGTCATAACTTTTCTTCCAAGGAGCAAGTGTCTTTTAATTTCATGGCTGCAGTTAATGTCTGTGGGGATTTTGGAGCCTAAGAAAATAAAATCGGTCACTGTTTTCACCTTTTCCCTTCTATTTGCCATGGAGTGATAGGAGCAGGTTCTGTGATCATAGTTTGTTGAATGTAGAGTTTTAAGCCAGCTTTTTCACTCTCCTCTTTCACCCTCGTGAAGAGGCTCTTTAGTTCCTCTTTGCTTTCTGCCATTTAGGGTGGTACTATCTGCATGTCTGAATTTATTGTTCTCCCAGCAATCTTGATTCCTGCTTGTGATTCATCCAGCCCAGCATTTTGCATGATGTACTCTGAGGCAGACAAAGTAGTGTCCACTTAAATTCCAAGTTTCTGTCAGATTTTGATAAAGTATACTCTGTTTTGCTCAGGTGCCTCTTTTTTCTCCCCCCCCACCCAAGGCCTTGTTATCTCTATGATGTTGAACTACTGTAGCATATCAAATAATACAATTCCTAGAAGAATTAGAGTGTTTCTTTATTCATAGATTCTTCACCCAATAAAATATCATTTGGAGAAATACTGATCCAAAAGCACACCATGCTACTTACATTACAGTTGTCAGGGATGTGCAGTCTCAGTTGTGTGTGTGTGTGTAAGAGGGAAGTGAGGAAGAGTAGCCAAGGAAACATTCTACTTACCTGGAAAGGTGGGAGCTAGCAACTGGAGCAGGATGGCCTAGTGAGCAATGGGCCTTTCTGGAACTAATGAGCAAAAATGCATCAGCCTCTTCAACTTTTTTTTTTTTTTAATAATAATCTTTATATCATGAAGCAAGCTCAGAACATTTCATGAGCTAAAGGCTTGAAAGGATTTTCTAAGTCTAGATTTTCACTCAATAAATGAAGCATATTTATGTCTCTCATGGGGGGCAATGAAAAAACTGCTTCAAGTTACATAATCAACTTCTATATAAATATGAATATTTCTGAACACCTTATATTCTCCTCTCCCATATGAGAGCAAAGGAGGATCCCAGGACATCATTTCAAAGTGACCATTCTTCACCTTTTCCTCCCCCAAGGAAATTGGGCTCTGTCTTCCATCAACACATGATTAACCTAACTACCATTCCAAACAAAATAGCACAGTTACTTCCTGAGCATGTTTATAAAATATGCAAATCCAACTTGTCCTTTGCTTCATTATTGCATCCATTATTTAGTTTCATTATAAAACATTTGAGGTTAAGAAAGGATAATTAACGCAATTAAGTTCCCATGGTTTAAAAATTACCTAATTTTAGTAAATGTTTTAACGGAATTCTAGCACAAAAATGAAGATGAAATTCATTACCTTCATTATAACAGCACCAAATAGAACAAAATAATCACTCTGAAACTCAAAATATGCTATAAATGAATATTTATTATTTAATAGAAAGCCACTAAACTATACCTATAGATTACCAATATATGAATATTTTTCTTTTTCTATGTTGCTGGATGAATAGTTTAAGGAAAGCGGAAGAAATGAGACTTAGCTATTTATTTTTAAAGGACTTACATCTGTTTTATCATATTATAGCATACTTAAAACATCACTGAATATGCATCTCAACAACTTTCCTTTTGGTCTACTTTGAGATTAAAATATTTAATCAACTTTTTTTTTAAACATGTTAAATATTAGACCCTGTATTAATGATTTTTTAATTTCCTAATGCTCATGTCAGAGAGGAAGAAATTTTCCTGTATGTTTTTCTGGCTGGTCTAAAAATTAAATTGACATGAGATAGATTAACAGGAGAAAAATCAAACAAAATTTTAATAGCATATATACATGGGAGAGACTCAGGGAAACTAAGTAAGTTGCCAAAACGGCCGAAGACCTTACCTTAAATATCATCTTTGGCTAAAGACAAAAGAAGATGTTGCAGATAGTGGTTTGGGACTTCAGAGGGGAAGAAGGCAATTCAAATAAAAATAGAAAAGTAAATAAATGTTTACTGGGCCACACAGAGACAACAGGACACAAAGTAGACTCTGATCTCTAGTCCCTGTGGAGTTTCCTCTACAATTTTAGTGCATACTCTAGGCAGATACCTCTTGTGATATCTCTCTTCCAGAAACAGGCCTGGAATCTAAATTTTTTTAGCAGCTAAAGGAGAGGTAAAATGAAAAACTTTCTAAGTCTTCTGTTTCTTAAAAATTATCAGCTTGAATTAATCCTCATGCCAAAGAGACACAATTTGGGGTGGAAAATTTTGCTCCCTTGCACTCACAAGAACCAGTGGTGAAACGGGTATAAAAACTAGTTGATCAGCATGCTCTAGGTAACCTGCCTGGTCAGAGAGTAAAACTAGGCAGAGTGGAAGTACAGGATGCTAGTGTTTGGGATATGAAAAGAGAAGTAATCAACTAAACAGAAAATTAGCAAGGAAACACAAACTTTAAATGATACATTGGACCAGTTAGACCTAATTGATATCTATAGGACATGTCACCCTAAAACAATTTCACCTTTTTCTCAAGTGCACACGGAATCTTCTCTAGGATAAATCACATCCTGGGCCATAAATCTATCCTTGGTAAATTTTAAAAAAATGAAATCATCTCAAGCATCTTTTCTGATCACAATGCAGTAAGATTAGATGTCAACTACAGGAAAAAAGCTACTAAAAATACAAACATATGGAGGCTAAAGAACACACTTCTGAATAACCAACAAGTCACAGAAGAAATCAAAATAAGAAATAAAAATATACATAGAAAGGAATGAAAATGAAAACCAACAACCCAAAGCCTATCAAATTCAGTAAAAGCAGTGCTAAGGGGAAGGTTCATAGCAATATAAGCTTACATCAAGAAACAGGAGAGAAATCAAATAAATAACCTAACTCTACACCTAAAGCAACTAGACAAAGAAGAAATGAACCACCCCAGGATTAGTAGAAGGAAATAAATCATAAAAACTAGGGCAGAAATAAGAGCAAAAGAAACAAAGGAGACCATAGCCAAAATCAACAAAGCTAAAAGATGGTTCTTTGTGAAGGTAAATAAAATAGATAAACCATTAGCCAGACTCATCAAGAAAAAAAGGGAGAAGAATCAAATCAACAAAATTAGAAATGAAAATGGAGAAATCACAACAGACAACACAAAAATACAAAGGATCATGAGACTACTATCAGCAACTATATGCCAATAAAATGGACAACTGGAAGAAATGGACAAATTATTAGAAAAGTACAACTTTCCAAAACTGAACCAGGAAGAAATAGAAAATCTTAACAGACCCATATCAAGCACGGAAAATGAAACTGTAATCAGAAATCTTCCAGCAAACAAAAGCCCAGGACCAGATGGCTTCACAGCTGAATGCTACCAAAAATCTAGAGAAAAGCTAAAGCCTATCCTATTCAAACTCTTCCAGAAAATTGCAGAGGAATGTAAACTTCCAAACTCATTCTATGAGCCCACCATCACCCTAATACCAAAAGCAGACAAAGATGCCACAAAAAAAAAGAAAAGAAAAGAAAAATACAGGCCAATATTACTGATGGATATAGATGCAAAAATCCTTAACAAAATTCTAGTAAACAGGATCCAACAACATATTAAAAAGATCATACATCATGACCAAGTGGGCTTTATCCCAGGGAAACAAGGATTCTTCAATATTTACAAATCAATCAATGTGATACACCACATTAACAAACTGAAAGATAAAAACCATATGATTATCTCAACAGATTCAGAGAAAGCCTTTGACAAAATCCAACATCCATTTATGATTAAAAAAAACCCTCCAGAAAGCAGGCATAGAAATAACCTACCTCAACATAATAAAAGCCATATATGATAAACCCTGGTATCTTCCCTGGTGGCTCAGATGGTAAAGTGTCTGCCTGCAATGTGGGAGACCCCGGTTCGATCCCTGGGTTGGGAAGATCCCCTGGGGAAGGTAATGGCAACCCACTCCAGTACTCTTGCCAGGAAAATTCCATGGACTGAGAAGCCTGGTAGGCTACAGTCCATGGGGTCGCAAAGAGTTGGACACGACTGAGCAACTTCACTTTCACTTTCATGATAAACCCACAGCAAACATTATCCTCAATGGTGAAAAATTGAAAGCATTTCCCCTAAAGTCACAAAAAAGACAAGGATGCCCACTCTCACCACTACTGTTCAACATAGTTTTGGAAGTTTTAGCTACAGAAATCAAAGAATAAAAGGAAATAAAAGGAATCAAGATTGGAAAAGAAGAATTAAAACTCTCACTGTTTGTAGATGGCATGATCCTCTACATAGAAAACCCTAAAGACTCCACCAGAAAATTACTACAGCTAATCAGTGAATATAGTAAAGTTGCAGGATATAAAATTAACACACAGAAATCCCTTGCATTCCTATACACTAACAATGAGAAAACACAAATAGAAATTAAGGAAACAATTCCATTCACCATTGCAACGAAAAGAATAAAATATTTAGGAATATATCTACCTAAAGAAACAAAAGACTTATATATAGAAAACTATAAAACACTGATGAAAGAAATAAAAGATGACACAAATAGATGGAAAATATACCATGTTCATGGATCGGAAGAATCAATATAGTGAAAATGAGTATACTACCCAAAGCAATCTATAGATTCAATGCAATCCCTATCAAGCTACCAAAGGTATTTTTCAGAGAATTAGAACAAATAATTTCACAATTATTATGGAAATACAAAAAAAAAAAACTCGAATAGCCAAAGCAATCTTGAGAAAGAAGAATGGAACTGGAGGAATCAACCTACCTGACTTCAGGCTCTACTACAAATCAACAGTCATCAAGACAGTATGATACTGGCACAAAGACAGAAACATAGATAAGTGGAACAAAATAGAAAGCCCAGAGATAAATCCACACACCTATGGACACCTTATCTTTGAAAAGGGAGGCAAGAATATACAATGGAGAAAAGACAATCTCTTTAACAAGTGGTGCTGGGAAAACTGGTCGTCCACTTGTAAAAGAATGAAACTATAACACTGTCTAACACCATACACAAAAATAAACTCAAAATGGATTACAGATCTAAACATAAGACCAGAAACTATAAAACTCCTAGAGAAGAACATAGGCAAAACACTCTCTGACATAAATCACAGCAGGATCCTATATGACCCACCTCCCAGAATACTGGAAATAAAAGCAAAAATAAACAAATGGGACCTAATTAAACTTAAAAGGTTTTGCACAATGAAGGAAACTATAAGCAAGGTGAAAGACAGCCTTCAGAACGGGAGAAAATAATAGCAAATGAAGCAACTGGCAAAGAATTAATCTCAAAAATACACAAGCAACTCCTGCAGGTCAATTCCAGAAAAATAAATGACCTAACCCAGCAATTCCACTGCTGGGCATACACACCAAGGAAACCAGAATTGAAAGAGACACGTGTACCCCAATGTTCATCACAGCACTGTTTACAATAGCCAGGACATGGAAGCAACCTAGATGTCCATCAGCAGATGAATGGATAAAAAAGCTGTGTTGCATATACACAATGGAATATTACTCAGCTATTAAAAAGAATGCATTTGAATCAGTTCTAATGAGGTGGATGAAACTGGAGCCTATTATACAGAGTGAAGTAAGTCAGAAATAAAAACACCAATGCAGTATATTAATGCATATATATGGATTTTAGAAAGATGGTAATGATGACACTATATGTGAGACAGCAAAAGAGACACAGATGTAAAGAACAGACTTTTGGACTCTGTGGGAGAAGACGAGAGTGGGATGATTTGAGAGAAGAGTATTGAAACATGTATATTACCATATGTGAAATAGATCGCCAGTCCAGGTTTGATGCATGAAACAGGGTGCTCAGGGCTGGTGCACTGGGATGACCCTGAGGAATGAGATGGGGAGGGAGGTGGGAGGAGGTTCCAGATGTGGAACACATATACACCCATGGCTGATTCATGTGAATATATGGCAAAAACTACCACAATATTATAAAGTAATTAGCTTCCAATTAAAAATTTAAAAAAATAAAATTAAAAGTAAATAAAAAGAGAAGTAGAATGCATTCAAAGTCTGTTTTATGTATTCTGGTGTCACTTTATCCCTCTTTGGTGAGCATTTGTATATAGGTCAACATTCATAATTTAATGGATTTCATATATGTATGTGTGTGTATATATATTTTTCCCCCCCTTAAGGCATGAAAGTCCATTATTACTCTTAAATTGGCTATCATTTACCATTTGTACTCTGTTAGCCAGCTAGAGGAGAAAGCGATGGCACCCCACTCCAGTACTCTTGCCTGGAAAATCCCATGGACAGAGGAGCCTGGTAGGCTGCAGTCCATGGGGTTGTGAAGAGTAGGACACGACTGAGTGACTTCCCTTTCACTTTTTACTTTCATGCATTGGAGAAGGAAATGGAAACCCACTCCAGTGTTCTTGCCTGGAGAATCCCAGGGACCGGGGAGGCTGGTGGGCTGCCATCTATGGGGTCACACAAGAGTCGGACACGACTGAAGTGACTTAGCAGCAGCAGTAACAGCAGCCAGCTAGAATAGTTCTTTTTCTGTCTTTCCAAAAGCTACTGATATTTTCAGACAATTGCTTATTTTCCCTTCAATATTTAAACCAAGAGTAGCCAAATTTGTGTTTCTAGTAGTCATGTAGGGGTGTGAGAGTTGGATCATAAAGAAGGCTGAGTGATGAAAAGTTGATTCTTTCGAACTACGGTGCTGGAGAAGACTCTTGAGAGTCCCTTGGACTGCAAGGAGATCCAACCAGTCTATCCTAAAGGAAACCAAGCCTGAATATTCATTGGAAGGACTGATGCTGAAGCTGAAGCTCTAATACTTTGACCACCTGATACAAAGCCTGTTCATTGGAAAAGACCCTGATGCTGGGAAAGATTGAGGACAAGAGGAGAAGGGGGAGAAAGAGGATGAGATGGTTAGATGCCATCACCAACTCAATGGACATGAGTTTGAATAAACTCTGGGAGATAGTGAGGGACAGGGAAGCCTGGAGTTCTGCAGTCCATGGGGTCACAAAGAGTCAGACACAACTTAGCAACTGAACAACAACAAGCCAAGGCTGTGTTGGGTGTGCTTATGGAGAGGTGAGGAAACAAGTTTTGCTTGTTTTTTTGTCATAAAATCCATAGGAGTATTTTTAACATTATTATTTTTTTCTTTTAGATTGAAGGCCCAGAGTTATATTAATCATTCTTGGTTCAAATCACATACTCAGTATTGGTCCACATATATCTATGGCAAGGGTCAGATGATTTGAAAGTATAGCATTGAAACATGTATATTACCATGTGTGAAATGAATCGCCAGTCCAGGTTTGATGCATGAGGCAAGGTGCTCAGGGCTGGTGCACTAGGATGACCCTGAGGGATGGGATGGGAAGGGAGGTGGGAGGGGGGTTCAGGATGGGGAACACATGTACACCCATGGCTGATTCATGTCAATGTATGGCAAAATCCACTACAGTATCGTAAAGTAATTAGCCTCCAATTAAAATAAATAAATTAAAAAATTAAGAATTAAAAAAAATCACAATGCTGAATATTCAAAAATAATAATAATGATAAGCAAATATGAACACAAACCTAAAGCCAAAGCTAACACCTTGGAAATAATGACTGGCATCTAACCACATGCTTCCCTCATAGTGCAGTTTGTAGACCCCGGTTCGATTCCTGGGTTGGGGAGATCTGCTGGAGAAGGGATAGGCTACCCACTCCAGTATTCTTGGGCTTCCCTTGTGGCTCAGGTGGTAAAGAATCCACCTGCAATGCAGGAGACCTGGATTCGATCCCTGGGTTGGGAAGATCCCCTGGAGAAGAGAAAGGCTACCCACTCCAGTATTCTGGCCTGGAGAATATCATGGACTGTATAGTCCATGGGGTTGCAAAGAATCAGACATGACTGATTTTCCCTTCATCTAACCATATAACTTTGGTTCCGTTGTCTTTCTTAATCTAGGCTAAATATTATCCTTCCTTTTTATGTGTGAAATCTGTGTCTGTTACTTCCATGTATACTACACATATTCATTTACACACATTTATGCACACACTTATTGTTTAAACCTATAAAAAAGAATGTCATACAATACGTAGTCTTTTGGAATTAATTTTTTAATATTAAATTGCCAAGATTCATCTATACTTTATATGCCACTACACTTTGTTCTTTTTAACTTTTGTGAAATATACCACCTCACAGTCGTGAGCTCTCCCATGGTAGATCACTATTCACAATAGGTTCTTCCAGTAGTGAACAGCGCTACTAAACTACCCTTGACTGGAAATTCTGTTGGTGCATGTGTATATGTTTCACTTCAGCATATATTCGTGAAATTGGAATGTCTGAATCACAGAAGTTTTGTGGTTCATCTCTAGGATATAATATCAGACTCATTTTCAGTGTGCTTGCAGCATTTCCCATTTACATTTTAAATTTTTATTGGTACCTTGGATATATACAAACATTGATGCATCTTTTGATAAATATTGAACCAGTGAATATTCATTCAGCAACACCAGGTGGTTAGTGGGCAGGACTTCACCCTAGAGGCAAACCAATAGACCATCATCACAAACTCTCTTCTCAAAAATTTCTTTCTGTCTCTCTTGTGTGCACACACACAAAGAAATAGCCCTGGTTTTGCCTCTGAAGCTCCTAGAACATCTGTAAATTGAGGAAGTTGGGCTAGATTAGCACCTTTCAAACTATGTCCTGTGACAACTTTGCTTTGTATGTCTATGAATGTGTGGATGTTGGAGATATTTTGGTAGATGAAGGTGGAGTAGAGGAAAGGAAGATGAGGCAAGGCTAGAAATCTAGGAGATCTACCAATGCTACAAACAAAGAAGCTTTGCTTTCATCTCTACCTTTTTTGTATTCCATGTGATAAAGTTTTCCTGTTGATAAGTCAAATCAAAAGTTAGAAACTTGCTGGAACAGGTGATCTCTTAAGTCCCTTTCTGCCCTATTGTCCTGTGATTATACACTGTATCATTTAGGGCAATTCATGCTAGCTAATACAACTGATAAAGCCCGGAATCTCAGTGGCTTCGGAGAAGGCAATGGCACCCCACTCCAGTACTCTTGCCTGGAAAATCCCAAGGACGGAGGAGCCTGGTAGGATGCAGTCCATGGGGGTCACTACGAGTCAGACACGACTGAGCGACTTCACTGTCACTTTTCACTTTCATGCATTGGAGAAGGAAATGGCAACCCACTCCAGTGTTCTTGCCTGGAGAATCCCAGGGACGGGGGAGCCTGGTGGGCTGCCGTCTCTGGGGTCGCACAGAGTCGGACACGACTGAAGCGACTTAGCAGAAGCAGCAGCTCAGTGGCTTAGCCAGCAGATTTATTTTTAACTCACACAAAGCTTGCTACGATTGACAGAGGCTGTCCTCCATCAGGTAACTCAGAGATATGGCTGTCTCAGTCTTATGATTCTGTGTTCTCACCTGTGGCCTCTTAGGTTGTAGCAGCATAAGGAAGAAGAGAACGGGGTGAGCACATCCAGCTTTAAGTGACTCAGCTCAGAAGTGACAGTTAAGTTCACAGCCCCATTGGCTAACCCAGCTCACCACAAGGATGGCTGGAACATGTCTGGGAACACATGGAACATTTGGTCCACAGTTGACTCTAGCTCATGTACCAAGTACAAGAAGCATAATTCAGACGTAAGATAGCAGGTTATCAGAATCAAGGTGACATACAATTAAATAGTGGAGATTTTCTCAGAAAGATTCCTTGTGATCCTCAAGTTAATCCTTTCAAAAAATTTCCAGTGTAATCTTTTGTGTTCTGGAAAATATCCAGTGTTCCTGTTAGGATCCATACTTTTCTTGCTTTTAGGGTTGAAATGTAAAATATAAAAATTGGGTTACTGGTCTTTATTGTACTAAAATTTAATTTTAAAAAAATCTGGGTTCTATCACATGGAGTATGTGCAGTAGTAGGTCAGACTGAGCTATCTATTTCCTTCTATGCAGATCAAAATGCAAGGCACTTCCCTCATAAAATGTGTGCCTGTTTTGTTTTTGTTTTTTTTTTTTATGTTGCTCTGAGATGAAGGAGAACACAGAGTACAAACGGTCTTTCTGACTATCTTCATGTGACT
This sequence comes from Bison bison bison, assembly GCF_000754665.1. NCBI lineage: Eukaryota > Metazoa > Chordata > Mammalia > Artiodactyla > Bovidae > Bison > Bison bison. Next base: position 1,252,308 of record NW_011494724.1, read on the forward strand.
TCATTTTATTTTTGAGCTTGTCGATATCTCCTTTAACAGCTCATTCTGCATCTCATCTCCCAGTGGTACAGCATGCTCGATATGATTCACTTTCTAAAACAATAGATTTAACTTGGACATTGCTAGTGATCAGGAGAAGTCCAGGTATTGAGTCAGAAGCAATTAAATCATTTCGGGAAGGGACCACTGCTGAGTTAGTGTGTTCTTTGGAAGTTGATTCTGGTGACTCAAAGCAACAATAAGAGCATGGTGGAAAGAAGCCCATGCCTGATGTGGGGGTGTAGCTGGCAGGAGGGTTGGGAAGATAGTTCACTCAGGGAAGCAAAGATAAAATTATAAACAGAATGATGTAGGAAACGCCTGGCATTAGGGAACATACTTAAGCTGCCTGATAAAAAGACACTGAAAACTATGAGAAGGAAGAGGGGAAAGTTAACCTAGTATGAGGAAGAGAGGCCAGAGAGGAAAGGCTTATTGAAATATTTAGAGAAATATTTTTAGGAGCTTAAACAATTAGTTCTGCAATGAAAATGACCATTTTATTTCCTGACTTTGTTTTAAAATGCTTTAAAATCTAACTGGGGCAAAGCAGGTTTGGGGACAAAGAAAATGGGCTAGAACCTTGTTTTTTTTTTGTTTTGTTTTGTTTTTTTCCCTATTGGTTGAAGGAACACTCAACAAAGGAGCAAATAAAGCTTCTTGTTTGGGTTCGATTATTCTACTGCTTCCAGAGGTTACTCAGATCCAAGTAGGAGAGGTGATTCTTTGCAGTGTAAGCTAATAAAGCAACTCCCCAGTGGTTTTCCGGTAGGACTTTGCTCTTCCCAACCAAGCATTTTACCACTTTTCTTGAGGAAGCTTTCTGAAATTGTCACTTAATGTCCCAGGTGTGAAAGCCTTTGAATCATCAACTGTAAACACCAAACCAGCAATGGCCATAGGAGATTTCAAAAAATAATTAGAAATCTAAACTTTTTGGAGCCTTAGACTGAGATAATTTCATAGCTGAATTCTGACTGAACATTTTTCAAATGTAATGCCTGTAATTACTTAAATAATTAAAGTGAAAAATGGAAGCTTCCTAATTCATTTTAAGAAAGCAGAAAAACTCTAAACCAAACCTTACAGAGATCTCTAAGAACTAAAGATGATTTCATTTATAAAAAATGTTGGGAATATTTATATAATATGTCAATTTATCTAATCCAGGCATATATTAAAAGAATAATAATCTGTGAGTAAGTAAAACTAACTTTTAGGTATGCAAGATAGTTCAACACAAGTAAATTAAATACAAAATGTGTTATATCAATACTTTTAAAATTAAAATTAATTATATTGTGATATACCACATTAAATATTATATATATATATGTTATGTAGATATTGTGTGTTAGTCGCTCAGTCATGTCTGACTCTTTGCAACCCCACAGACTGTAGTACATCAGACTTCCCTGTCCTTCTATCTCCTGGAGTTTACTCAAACTTGTGTCCATTGAGTTCATGATGCCATCCAACCATCTCATCCTATGTTGCCCCCTTCTCCTCCTTCCTTCAATCTTTCCCAGCATCTGGGTCATTTCTAAAGGGTTGGTCTTTGTATCAAGTGGCCCATGCATTACAGCTTCAACTTCAGCATCAGTCCTTCTAATGAATATTCAGGTTTGGTTTTCTTTAGGATGGACTGGTTGGATCTCCTTGCAGTGCAAGGGACTCTCAAGAGTCTTCTCCAACATCACAGTTCAAAAGCATCAATTCTTCCCCACTCGGCCTTCCTAATGGTCCAACTCTCACATTCCTGCATGACTACTGGAAAAATCATAGCTTTGACCATATGGACTTTGTAGGCAAAGTGATGTTTCTGTTTTTTAATACTCTGTCTAGGTTTGTCATAGCTTTTCTTCCAAAGAGCAAATGTCTTTTAATTTCATTGCTGCAGTCACTGTCCATAGTGATTTTGGAGCCCAAGAAAATAAAATCTGTCACTGTTTCCACATTTTCCCCATCTGTTTGCCATGAAGTAATGTGACTGGATGCCATGATCTTGGTTTTTAATGTTGAGTTTGAAGCCAGCTTTTTCACTCTCTTCTTTCAACCTCATCAAGAGGCTCTTTAGTTCCTCTTCACTTTCTGCCATAAGAATGGTGTCATCTGCATATCTGAGGTTATTGATATTTCTCCCAGCATTCTTGATTCCAGCTTGTAATTCATCCAGCCTGGCATTTCACATGATGTGCTCTTCATGTAAGTTAAATAATCAGGGTGACAATATACAGCCTTGATGTACTCCTTCCCCAATTTTTGACCAGTTCATTGTTCCATAAATGGTTCTAACTGTTGCTTCTTGACATACATACAGGTTTCTCAGGAGACAGGTAAGGTGATTTGGTGTTCTCATCTCCTGAAGAACTTTCTACAGTTTGTTGTGATCCACAAGGTCAAAGGCTTTAGTGTAGTCAATGAAGCAGAAATAGATGTTTTTCTGGAATTCTCTTGCTTTTTCTATGATCCAGTGATTTTGGCAATTTGACCTCTGGTTTTTCTGCCTTTTCTAAACCCAGCTTATACATCTGAAAGTTCTCAGTTCATGTACTGCTTAGCCTAGCTTGAAGGATTTTGAGCATAACCCTGCTATGATGTGAAATGAGCACAATTGTACACTAGCTTGAGCATTCTTTGGCATAGCCCTTGTTTTGGAGTGGAATGAAAACTGACCTTTTCTAGTCATGTGTTCACTGCTGTTTTCCAAATTTGCTGACATATTGAGTGCAGCATTTCAACAGCATCGTCTTTTAGGATTTGAAATGGCCCAGGTGGAATTCTATTACCTCCACTACCTTTGTTCATAGTGATGCTTCCTAAGGGCCACTTGACTTCACACTCCAGGATGTCTGGCTCTAGTTGAGTGACCACACCATGGCAGTTATCTAGGTCATTAAGACCTTTCTTGTAGAATTCTTCTGTGTATTCTTGCCACCTCTTCTTAATCTCTTCTGCTTCTGTTAGGTCCTTTCCTTTTCTGTTCTTTATTGTGCCTATCTTCACATAAAATGCTCTCTTGGTGTCTCCCATTTTCTTGAAGAGATCTCAAGTCATTCCCATTCTGTTGTTTTCCTCTATTTCTTTGCATTGTTCACTTAAGAAGACTTTCTTATCTCTCCTTGCTATTCTCTGGAATTCTGCATCCAGTTGGGTATATCCTCCCTTTCTCCTTTGCCTTTCACTTCTTTTCTTTCCTCAGGTACATGTAAAGCCTCTTCTGGCAACCACTTTGCCTTCTTGCATTTCTTTGGGATGGTTTTGGTCACCACCTCCTGTAAATGTTACAAACCTCCATCCATAGTTCTTCAGATACTTTCCCTACCAGATCTAATCCCTTGAATCTATTTGTCACCTCCACTGTATAATCATAAGGGATTTGATTTAGGTCATACTTGCATGGCCTAGTAATTTTCCCTACTTTCTTCAATTTGAGTCTGAAGTTTGCAATAAGGAGCTGATGATCTGAGCCACAGTCAGCTCCAGGTTTTTGCTGACTGTATAGAGCTTTCTGCATCTTTGGCTGCAAATAATATTATCAGTCTGATTTCAGTACTGACCATCTGGTGATGTCCATGTGTAGAGCTTGTTGGAAGAGGGTTTTTGCTATGACCGGTGTGTTTTCTTGACAAAACTCTGCTAGCCTTTGCCCTGCTTCATTTTGTACTCCAAGGCCAAACTTCCCTGTTTGGTATCTCTTGATTTCCTAGTTTTTCATTCTAATCCCCTTTGATGAAAAGGACATTTCTTTTTGTTGTTGTTGTTAGTTCTAGAAGATCTTGTAGGTCTTCATAGAACTGTTCAACTCCAGCTTCTTGGGGATTAGTGGTTGGGGCATAGACTTGGATTACTGTTATATTGAATGGTTTGCCTTGGAAATGAACAGAGATCATTCTGCCATTTTTGAGATTTCACTCAAGTACTGCATTTCAGACTCTTTTGTTGACTCTGAAGGCTGCTCTGTTTCTTCTAAGGGATTCTTGCCCACAGTCATAGATACAATGGTTTTCTGAATTAAATTCACCCATTCCTGTTGATTCCTAAAATACAGCTGTTCATTCTTGCCATCTCCTGCTTCACCACATCCAATTTACCTTGATTCATGGACCTAATATTCCAGGTTCCTATGCAATACTGTTCTTTACAGCCTCGGACTTCATTTTCACCACCACACACATCTGGAATGAAGCATTGTTTGTGCTTTGGCCTAGCCTCTTCATTCTCTCTGGAGCTATTTCTTTGCTCTTCCCCTGTAGCATACTGGACACCTACTGACCTGGGGGGCTCATCTTCTGGTGTTATTATCTTTTGTCTTTTCATACTGCTCATGGGGTTCTCAAGGCAAGAATACTAGAGTGGTTTGCTATTCCTTTCTCCAATACACATTTCTTAGAACATAGTATATTTTATCAGAGAAGGCAATGGCACCCCACTCCAGTACTGTTGCCTGGAAAATCCCATGGATGGAGGAGCCTGGTAGGCTGCCATCTATGAGGTCGCACAGAGTTGGACACGACTAAAGTGACTTAGCAGCAGCAGTATATTTCATACTGGAAAAAAAAAACACCTAAATCTAATTTTTTTTAAATCATAGCTTGGACAAAAGGTATCGTAAATTCTTACAGATAACAAGAAAGGAAACAAAAAGCTACAGTGACATATAGTGTCAACCACATACCAACAATTCGGTGGCTATTTAGGTTATGTGTGTTAGTCACTCAGTTATGTCCGACTCTTTGTGACCTCATGGACTATAGCATGCCAGGTTCCTCTGTCCATATAATTCTCTAAGCAAGTATGGTGGAGTGGGTTGCTGTTCCCTTCTCCAGGGAATCTTCCTGACGTAGGATCAAACCCAGGTCTTCTGCATTATAGGCAGACTCTTTACCCTCTGAACCACCAAGGATCAAAGGAAGTTTCACTTTGGGCAGGAGATGCTGCTACTGCTGCTAAGTCACTTCAGTCGTGTCCGACTCTGTGCAACCCCATAGACGGCAGCCCATCAGGCTCCACCATCCCTGGGATTCTCCAGGCAAGAACAATGGAGTGGGTTGCCATTTCCTTCTCCAGTGCATGAAAGTGAAAAGTGAAAGTGAAGTCACTCAGTCGTGTCCAACTCTGCTACCCCATGGACTGCAGCCTACCAGGCTCCTCCATCCATGGGATTTTCCAGGCAAAAGTACTAGAGTGGGTTGCCATCACCTTCTCCGTTGGGCAGGAAATGAGCAGGCTTCTATCTATAGTCCTTTATTAGTATAAAAGCACTCTTAAATCCCTGTCTTCAATCACTGCAGAGTGTAAGTACAGGATCCCAAAAGGAAGGACTCACCAAAAATAGATACAGGATGAATATAGTTAATATTGAATTTCAGTGACAGCTGGCAAACCTAGCCTCAGTTGTTGGTCCAGTAATATACAAGCATATATGAGGATGCTCCTGAGTAGTGTGGTTATGCAAGTCAAGAATGAAAAGGCAGCCTCTAAAGATGTTTCATTCATATCGACTTAGCCCTGTTCCTAAATTCCAGAACTTCCTGAAAATCTGAATGGGAAGTTAAAGAGACTGCACCATTTTTCTTTTGCAGCAAGTAGTGAACAGAATCCAGACAGAACCATCAGTAGAAAAATTGGACCTGATAGCTAGAAAGATTGTTTGCTTGTTTCTTTAAATATGCACACGCACGCATACACACACACAAAGAGAGATAGAAAAGTAAGTGTGTGGATTTTTCCAGGCACTAGCCCAGACATATTTCTTTGCTGAAGTTTGGGACAACAGCAACAGTTTCTTGGTTTTATATTTATGTCTTTGATTAACTGTGCTACCTACAGCTTTGCTCAATGAGTCTAGTAGCACAGGTTATGGGCCCCTAAAGTCATAAATTCAAATTCATTTTCTTAGTGAGATTGCTTATCACTTGAAATGGTGCTTTCATTTTGGAACTCCTAAAACTGCTTGATTGTTCTATAACTCAATGGTAAGCATGCAGGTGAAAGCCTTAAATAAAATAAAGCCAAAAAATGTTAATGGCTGTCAAATTACTCAGCATAAAACCCAAGAATTGATGGGTTTACAATGCATTAGCTGTTTCAAAAGAATTGTCTTAAAGTGCTCAGCCAGTTGCAAACAAATTCATCAAGCAAAGCAGGTACTGATAAAATATTTAAATCCTTGAAATAATAAAGGCTGATTAAGGTGTCAAAGTTAATGAAAATAATTATCCCAATGGAAAATCTGGATCATTTTCTTCCTTAATCAAAAACTCTGAACCTGCAGTCAGAGGGTGCACTCGGTGTGCAGGTGGGGGAGGTGGAGAGGAATTTGGATGTCTGGTCAGACTTAAAGTGGCCTGAATGTTAGCAGGATTATTGATGGATGTGATATCTCTGTAGACTCATAATAAAACACCTTGTATTTGTTTAGCATTTCATACTTCACCAAGTGCTTTCACCTATATTATTTCACTTAATCTTCTCGAGGCTGTTGTTACTAGCATGAAGTTCAGAGAGGAAAGATGAATTGCCTAAGTTTGCATGGAAACCATACCAAAAGTTGATTTTCTAATTTCTTTCACAGCAGGCTTTCATCCACAGTGAAGCTGTCTTTTTGGTTAAGGCTGCTTGCCTGTTTGCTCTAGTGCAATTTATATGACTGTAAAATAACAATATAAGCAATTTTCTTGAGAAATTTCAATATTCTTTCTCAAGAAAATGAAAGAGACAAACACACAGAACTGCATGAGGTGATCTAGTTCAAGCCATTCGTTTTACAGATGGGGAAAGCAGGGTCCATGATGGTTAAACAACTCTGCCAAGGCCATTGAGTGAGTGGGAGACGAGTTGAAAAGCTGGGAATGAGCCAGCACGCCTCACACACGAAGCCAAGAAGTGCTTTCTTGAGCTGCCCACATCTTGTTCTTTCCCTCCCTTGCTCGTGCCACCTCCATTAAAACTTATGGAGAATTTGCTCTGAAGGGCCAGTAGTTACTGTAGCCTCACAGCCCTTGGGGATTTAAGATATACAAATAGGTTTCCTAAGATAGAAATAACTTCTTGCTGCATCAGGATAGTCTTCAGGCTTCAGGGTAGCGTCATGATTTTGATTTCTGGTTTCCTCTAATCTGTTGGTTGAATTGTCCCTAATTTGAATTCCTGCCTTTATAAGTGCGAATAGCTTCTCTATAAAGTTGTTTCAGTAAATTCTCAAATATTTTGAGGTAAAAAAGTGTGTCTAATACTAAAAAGACCAAGAAACACTGTCTTTTAAAATTTTGCACTCATAAAAAGCACCTACTAAATGTAATTTGGGGTGATTATATATCCTGTTTGATAAAAATTATTGTGATTGCTTCAGGCAGCAAGAGTGGTCTAAACTTTAATGTAGAGATAAATTGTGGTCTTGAGATTTTTAGAAGAGAAACAATGTCAGGGTCATTTTTCATGTCTATGAACTTCTACCTATTGTAATGATATATTTTGGCCTCTGAACTGAATTGTTTATAGAGGAGAATAAATCATTGAAAATACAGAAAGGCTGTACAGTGATCAATAATTGTGCCAAGTTAAGTCAACATTATCATCACATAAAACAAAAAACTCTAACACTGTGTTTCATATGACTGACTCTTATATTAGTTTAAGGCTGATTAAACAGGAAAGCATTTGTGATTGTCATGTGCCCAAAATAATTTCCAAAGCCAGTTGGTTTTAAACTTTCAAATGAAGAACCCAATGTTACTCTTACTTCATTTATAAGCCTCAATGAATAATGCTTTTATCAGTTAATATAATTTAATAGGAATTTCTAAAATATAAATTGATGAATTACTGGAATCCTTTTAATTGATACAGAAGAAAATAATACTTTTGTTAGAATATTCTTGCTCTAATCTGCCTCATCATTCCAAGAATGAAAATCAAACAAAACTTAGGTTACCTGGAAATGTTAAGATTACATCATTTTCTAGAGAGTAGGATCAGTGATACCAAAGGAGTGAGGAAGAGCTGGTGCCCCTGCCCTGCCTGCCAGGGACCGTGCCCTCCACCTGCCTGATTCTCTTGTGCTTCAGTTGAGTGATGACTCTCCATCACTGTCGACCCATAAAAATTCCAGTTAGACTAAAAGATCCCAACAAGGCAGTATAAAGTTTAATTATTTAGATTTAAGCTGGCTCTTATTGCGTGCTTAGTCGCTCGGAGTCTTTTTGACCACATGGACTGTAGCCCACCAAGAATACTGAAGTGGGTTGCCATTTTCCACTCCAGGGGATCTTCCTAACCTAGGGATCAAAGCCACATCTCCTGTATCTCCTGCATTGCAGGCGGATTCTTTACCTGCCAACCCACTGGGGAAGCCTGGCTTTTATTGACAAGTATCAAGAAGCTAGCAAAATGCTGAAAATAGGGCCCACATTTTCTTCTTGAGTAACTTCTGAACACTTTTAAATAAAAGGACCAGAATTGAAAGCAGATTTCAGATTCTCTTTCAAGTGATGGATTGAGTAATTTGATCAACAGCAGAAAGTCATTAACTCATCTGATCTTTTTCAGTATACTGAACTTGCTAAGAACGTGCTCACATAGGCCTTACCACAGTGGGGTCTGGCAGACTATCTTGAGTTCTCTGAGGAGTGTGGAGGTAGTTCTTCTCCACTGTCCTCAAGCAGGAATGTCTGGAGCAATGCCTCCAGGTGTGGTGCAGGTATATAGAAAGGACAGTGACTTGATGGGCGTGGGACTAGGTGTAGACCATCTCAGGTCATGTGTGATCTGTGCCCACCCCAGATTTTGTAAGGGACTGATAACCTAAGCTTGAGCAAAACACAGTGTGTTGGTTTGGAAATGAAGGACAGAAAGAAAAAGAGTGCCAGTGTAGTTTTTGTCATATAGAGATCCTCTAATTTCAGAACAAAGTGCCATAATAATACAGCAAACTACTCAAAGAGTATTCACTATGCCCAGAAGTGCAGAACCATGGTAATGACTGTGCAAATAGGAAATGTACAAAAGGACCTTAATGATCAATGAGAAAAATTTGGATTGTCCTGTGAACTTTAAAAAAAATTTTGTCAAAACATTTAAAAATATTTTATGGTTGGATATAAAGACAGAGAAAAAAATTCTAAAATAGCAAAACTAGTGTCTGTTTTCAGTTCAGTTCAGTCACTCAGTCGTGTCTGACTCTTTGCAACCCCATGAATCACAGCACACCAGGCCTCCCTGTCCATCACCAACTCCTGGAATTCACTCAAACTCATGTCCATCAAGTCGGTGATG
>NW_011494724.1:1261722-1262599 GCF_000754665.1 Bison bison bison
CTGCTACACCTCGAGAAAAACCATGTGGTTCCCCCGTCATCGCAAGATGTAGCCCTGTGCCGCTACAGCATCTCAGGAGAAGTCCCACTTTAGGAACTGGAGTTCGAAACGGTACTGGTCACCCTTGATGCGACCCACAAAGTGCCCCGACATCCCGGTCTCCCTCGAGAGGAACACCGAGGTTTTCCGGCACCACTTCCTCTGAGCCTCTTCTACCCTCCTGATCTGGACAGGAGGGTCGACTCCTCTGCTTTGTCTGGAAGGGGTTCCCGACCTTCCGGTCGCACCTCAGGATGAGGCCGGTCTCACGACGACATTCCAGACGTGGCCTCGTGGGTGGTTCCACATTCCGAAGGACCCCGATTTCCCGGTCCCCTCTTGATAAGAACCCGATGCCCGGACACCGCTTCGAACTCCACCCTGTGAATGAAGTCAACACGAAGGGGTAGTGACTCGCCCGTGCATAGTCGGGAAAAAACCCGCAGGTTCCAAATACCGGTGGAAAAGTGGCCTGTCTCCCCGGGAACACCTCGAGAGGCAAGCGGAGTTCCATGCCTCAACCCAAGACGAGGCCTGACTCTCCTGTCCCAAGTCTGCAGGGACCTTGCGATCGGAGTCTGAAGTCAGAGGAACCCTAAGGTTCCTGCCTCAACTGGAGACGAGGCCCTCTTCCAATGCACCAAACCCAGTGGAGTCCCGAGAGGCCCCTCCCACCTCCAGGTTCCCTGACTTCTCAGAGCAACCATGAGAAGCCCCCTGAGGTCACCTGCACAAGTCGACGGACCCCAGAGTGTCCTGCCTCAACCCGAGAAAGACCTCGAGAGACCTTCTTCAACACGTCTCGAGGCCAGATTCCCCTACTTCCGTGAGCCGGCAT
>NW_011494724.1:1262699-1264838 GCF_000754665.1 Bison bison bison
GACTGATCTCCCTTAGAATGGACTGGTTGGATCTCCTTGCAGTCCAAGGGACTCTCAAGAGTCTTCTCCAACACCACAGTTCAAAAGCATCAATTCTTCAGCGCTCAGCTTTCTTCACAGTCCAACTCTCATTTCCATACATGACCACAAGAAAAACCATAGCCTTGACTAGACGGACCTTTGTTCGCAAAGTAATGTCTCTGCTTTTGAATATGCTATCTAGGTTGGTCATAACTTTCCTTTCAAGGAGTAAGTGTCTTTTAATTTCATGGCTGCAATCACCATCTGCAGTGATTTTGGAGCCCCGAAAAATAAAGTCAGCCACTGTTTCCACTGTTTCCTCATCTATTTCCCATGAAGTGATGGGAAAAGATGCTATGATCTTAGTTTTCTGAATGTTGAATTTTAGGCCAACTTTTTTACTCTCCTCTTTTACTTTCATCAAGAGGCTCTTTGGTGCTTCTTCACTTTCTGCCATAAGGGTGGTGTCATCTGCATGCCTGAGGTTATTGATATTTCTCCCGGCAATCTTGATTCCAGCTTGTGCTTCTTCCAGCCCAGCATTTCTCATGATGTATGCTGCATATAAGTTAATTAAGCAGGGTGACAATATACAGCCTTGACGTACTCCTTTTCCTATTTGGAACCAGTCTGTTGTTCCATGTCCATTCTAACTGTTGCTTCCTGACCTGCATACAAATTCCTCAAGAAGCAGATCAGGTGGTCTGGTATTCCCATCTCTTTCAGAATTTTCCAGTTTATTGTGATTCACAGTCAAAAGTTTTGGCATAGTCTATTTTAGTATACTATAATTTAAAATATTAGAAACATTGAGAATTAAAGTCTTTTACTTTCTTATAAAAAAAAACTTACTAGGAATAATTTGAACAGTGCTTTGTACCTTGTTCTCATCAAATACCTTACCATATGGAGAAGAAATTTTTTCTCTGCCTTGATGAATTGTCACACTCCTTTCTAACCATGGATTACCTTCCAATATTTTATTTTTTGCAAGTGTCATGAAATAGTTCCAAAACCTCCTTTAATGTGATTTTTTTTTAATTTTGCTTTTAAAACATCTCCACTTTTCAGCCATGAATTCATCTTCACTAAATTTCTCTGGTTGCATATCACAGTCTCTTGAATATTGGCACCCCACCATTCTCATGATTAGCTATCTTCTATAACTCCATTTACTTTCTATTCCAAATTCTCTTCCAGAAACCTTTTGTTTCTCTGTTGCAATTTCATTTTTGTTGATTGTTTCCCTCCATTAAATACAATTTTTGTAATATTTCATGTGGGTTTATCACTGGAGGATAAGTAGACAGTACAACTATCTATATGCTTTGCTGTCTGTGTGTGAACTGAGTGACAGATAGACAGTAACCAGTCAAGGATAAGTTTTGGAACAAGAAATCTGTTTGTAGAATGAAGAGCTAGCATCAAAGTTTGTGTCTCATGTACTTTCTCCTGGTTTATATATGGTAGTAACTGAAATTTCAGCACTGCCTTTTTATGGAGGCTGGCGTTATTTGACTAAATCATGGTAACTGAAATGCATGCATGTCTGAACCATGAAAAGCAAAGACTGCTTGCATTCCACCATAATGTTCATAAAATATATTGGGATTGAGGATTACCTGTTTTATTGACTATGCCAAAGCCTTTGACTGTGTGGATCACAATAAACTGTGGAAGATTCTGAAAGAGATGGGAATACCAGACCACCTGATCTGCCTCTTGAGAAATTTGTATGCAGGTCAGGAAGCAACAGTTAGAACTGGACAAGGAACAACAGACTGGTTCCAAATAGAAAAAGGAATACGTCAAGGCTGTATATTGTCACCCTGTTTATTTAATGTCTATGCAGAGTATATCATGAGAAACGCTGGACTGGAAGAAACACAAGCTGAATCAAGATTGCCGGGAGAAATATCAATAACCTCAGATACGCAGATGACACCACCCTTACGGCAGAAAATGAAGAGGAACTAAAAAGCCTCTTGATGAAGGTGAAAGAGGAGAGTGAAAAAGTTGGCTTAAAGCTCAACATTCAGAAAACGAAGATCATGGCACCCGGTCCCATCACTTCATGGGAAATAGATGGGGAAACAGTGGAAACAGTGTCAGACTTTA
>NW_011494724.1:1264938-1286088 GCF_000754665.1 Bison bison bison
TGGTTTTTCTTGTGGTCATGTATGGATGTGAGAGTTGGACTGTGAAGAAGGCTGAGCACCGAAGAATTGATGCTTTTGAACTGTGGTGTTGGAGAAGACTCTTGAGAGTCCCTTGGACTGCAAGGAGATCCAACCAGTCCATTCTAAAGGAGATCAGCCCTGGGATTTCTTTGGAAGGAATGATGCTAAAGCTGAAACTCCAGTACTTTGGCCACCTCACGCGAAGAGTTGACTCATTGGAAAAGACTCTGATGCTGGGAGGGATTGGGGGCAAGAGGAGAAGGGGACGACAGAGGATGAGATGGCTGGATGGCATCACTGACTCAATGGACATGAATCTGAGTGAACTCCGGGAGTTGGTGATGGACAGGGAGGCCTGGTGTGCTGCGATTCATGGGGTCGCAAAGAGTTGGACACGACTGAGTGATTGATCTGATCTGATCTGATCTGTTGTAGCAAAGAATAACCCTTGAGTCAGGGAACACTTTGGGGCACACCTGCTTGAGTAGCTGACAGACCTGTCCATATCTGTGTTGCAGAAGAAATTGGGATAAATCAACTGGAGATTGTCCCAGGACAATCAAGGAAGAAAGAGAGAAGTCATGAGGAAAGTTACAGACCTTAAACATTGCTTGAGAGGGTAGTGTTTAAGCACAGCTGAGATGATCCTTGGGAACATCCTAAATTAAGTGTGTAGAGATCTGTTGTGAAGGGAGATATAAAAGAAAGATCCTGAAATGACAATTGGGGGCAGGGGCAATTCTGGCATTGTAACCAAATTGTCCACATCTGTTGGTGTGGATTTCTTGTGTAAGAGCCATAGAGAAAGTCTAGTCTTAAAAGAATACACTTGAGATATCTTGGAGAGTATCTTTGGAGAGCCTCTACGGGTCTTCTGACTCCTAAAAGGGATTTTTTCAACTGGAGAAACTTTTAGTTTCTTGTTGAGGTGTCAAGAGGCTGTCTTGGGCCATAAAGAAAGAGACAATTCTAGAAAAAGTAGCAAGAATGCGTAGGAAACTTTCTGAACAGTATATGAGAGACTGTCTCTCAGCTGCTTCTGGAGAGCCATATTTCTGTTACCTTCCCAGAGGGATACAGACTAAGCAGTAACAAGTATCTTTGAACTTCACCAAGTAGTTCATGTATTGATCATCTGTGATATTCACAAACATTGCCAGTTTTATGTACACTCTTTCAGTTCCTATATGCAGCATTTACTGCAGTGTCTGTATCTGTGGACACTCCTATTATACCAGTTCTGCCTTATGAATTGGACCAAAAGGGTGTATGTTGTTATTTGGTTACTTTTGTGACCCATGGACTGTAGCCGACCAGGATCCTCTGTCCATGGGATTTTCCAGGCAAGAATACTGGAGTGGTTACCATTTCCTTCCCCAGGGGATCTTCCCAATCCAGGAATCAAACCAGGGTCTCCCTGCATTGGCAGGTAGATTCTTAACCACTGGACTACCTGGGAAGCCCGAAGAGAGTGAATAGAAGTTCCTTACTATCTACAGGGTGAGGGAAGGAAGCTGGCAATTTTCTTTGTTCATGCTACATCCTTTACCTCCTAAAAGAGAGCTTTACAACTCTGGTGAGTTTAAGCGGCTCCAAACTGCATCCCCTAGGCCTTCTGTGGCAGTGAATCCCTTTATAAATCTTTATCTGAGATGGGTTTCTTCCCCTCAACCAAAGAGAGACGCTGGCTAGGTTGGACTGCTGCTGTGAGGCTCCAGTGGGCCAATGGTAACGTGCTGGGCTCTGTCACTTCCTTCTGAGGTAGCAGGGGCTGGGAAAGTCAGGGAGAGAGGAGGAGATGAAGCCAGCTGCATTTCCTGAAATCCTATGTAACATTCAAGATGTCAGGATTCAAAAGAGAACAAGATGCTGGTGCCAGGAGCCAATGTGACTTCGTTCAGTGCCTCTGTGCAAGCCATTCCCAGGAAGGTTTGGGATGGAGAGTTTCACTGGGTCATTACCTAGTGACAGGAAGGCAGCTCAAGAGTGGAAAATTCCAACACAAACACGCACTCAGGCAGGTTCTCTATGGCAACATATTTTAATATTACCACCTCACCCTCCTCTCCATCTAACTCCCAGGTCAAGCTTTGGTTCTGAAGAGGAGGAAAAACTTCCTTCTACCCTGTTAGGTTCTGTAATTAGGCCTAAGAATTAAACTGATATAAGACAGATCAACAGAAAAAAGAACATACAATTTTATTTCATGTTTTTACTTGTACATGGAGGTCTTAGAGGCAAATGAAGAGCCAAAGAAACTGTTAGGACCATAAATTTATATACCTTTTTTATATGAAGAATGATAAATTATGGGGATGCAACAAGACATAGGCTAGGGGCAGTAAACTGTGGGACAGTGATTAGGAAATATACAACAGAAACCAACAGAAGATAACTTTCCCTGGTGGCCCAGTGGTAACGAATCTGCTGCCAAGCAGATGTAGGCTCAATTCCTGGGTCTGGAAGAGCCCCTGGAGAAGGAAATAGCAACCCACTCTAGTATCCTTGCTGGAAAATCCCATGGATAGAGGAGCCAGACAGGTTACAGTCCGTGGAGTTGCAAGACAGACAGATACGACTTGGCAACTAAACAACAGCAGATATGGCTTATTTTAGAGGGTTTGTAAAGGTCCGTTTTGCCACTGACTTCCAGGCTCTGGTGATAAGAATGTGCTTTTCTTCCTCAAACAAGGAGGGCACCTTTCTCATGGGAAATTTGGTGACCTGCCTTCAGGTGGGAAGAGGGAAGTCAGAGAGTTCCTCTTGCATCTGCTCTTTCCCATGTGCTTTCAGCTCAAGAACAATCAGTTTGCCAAGGGGATATATTCTGAGGTAGCATGTTCTGAATTTCTTCAGTTCCAAATGCCACTGTGGGGCAGCCATGGTTCATCTCTCCAGTGCTGCCAAAGGGTCACTCCACCTGCCATAAACAGATCGGGTCCAGAACCTCAAACAGTGACCCTTTTCTCAGTCAGATTTGATGCTGGAACAGCTGTCAGCTTGGACACGTAGCGCTAATCTGGATACTACAGAAAGCATGACAAGTGTATTGAAGTTCAGGTGAGTCAAGAGACTGTGATCCATTGGGGAGATGTGCCCACTGAGACATTGCAATGATACCCACTTCATAGTAAATGGTAAATGATGTCTTTTACCATTTCATTTTGACATTTACCATGTCAAAATGGTGAAATGATGTCTTTTATGAATCTTTCTGAAAATATCTGGCTTCTAGCCCCACTGTAGACCTGCAAAATCAGAAGCTCATGACAAAGGCCCCACAGACTCCATTTTTAACAGAAGATGGATGAGACTTTGGTATATTTGTCTTAGTGTGTGTTGTTTGGCCAGCACTTAGGGACCCCTTCTAGAATTTTGTTAGGCATTTGGTACCCAATCTGGCATATAAATGGTAGCTACTGATGCTACCGTTGTTGTTCTTATCATTATTCAGTTAAGTAAAGAAAAGTAATATTCTAACCCTAAGAATTATCCAAAAAATAATGGGCTCTTTGAAAGTACTGCTGTCATTGTCATGGAAATTGAGATAAAATGGTTCTATAGCTTGCTGGTTGACAGCACAGTCTCTGGAGCCAAAGTGCATAGGTTTGAATGCTAATTTTCCTACTCACTATTTCCTTAACCTTGGACAAGCGACAGTGATAGAGTGTCCTCATTACCTCAGTCAGAGATAATAGGTAGTACCTATATGCATAATATAGTTGAAACAATGACCATCTATCACATTTAAAATTTTAAAAAATGTATTTAAGCAATATTTTACTATCACTGAAATTAGAGTAATCTAGTCAAGGCTATGGTTTTTCCAGTGGTCATGTATGGATGTGAGAGTTGGGCTGTGAAGAAAGCTGAGCTCTGAAGAATTGATGCTTTTGAACTGTGGTGTTGGAGAAGACTCTTGAGAGTCCCTTGGACTGCAAGGAGATCCAACCAGTCCATTCTGAAGGAGATCAGTCCTGGGTGTTCATTGGAAGGATTGATGCTAAAGCTGAAAGTCCAGTACTTTGGCAACCTCATGCGAAGAGTTGACTCATTGGAAAAGACTCTGATGCTGGGAGGGATTGTGGGCAAGAGGAGAAGGGGACAACAGAGGATGAAATGGCTGGATGGCATCACCGACTGGATGAACATGAGTTTGAGTAAACTCCGGGAGTTGGTGATGGACAGGGAGGCCTGGCGTGCTGCGATTCATGGGGTTGCAAAGAGTCGGATATGACTGAGAGACTGAACTGAACTGAAAAAGGCTGTATATTGTCACCCTTCTTATTTAACTTGTATGCAGAGTACATCATGCAAAATGCCAGGCTGAATGAAGCACAGGCTGGAATCAAGATTGCTGGGAGAAATATCAATAACCTCAGATATGCAGATGACACTACCCTTATGGCAGAAAGTGAAGAAGAACTAAAGAGCCTCTTGATGGAAGTGAAAGAGGAGAGTTAAAAAGTTGGCTTGAAACTCAACATTCAGAAAACTAAGATCATGGCATCTGGTCCCATCACTTCATGGCAAACAGATAGGGAAGCAATGGAAACTGTGAGACACTTTATTTTGGGGGCTCCAAAATCACTGCAGATGGTGACTGCGGCCATCACATTAAAAGATGCTTGCTCCTTGGAAGAAAAGCTATGACCAACCTAGACAGCATATTAAAAAACAGAGACGTTACTTTGCCATCAAAGGTCCCTCTAGTCAAAGCTATGGTTTTTCCAGTAGTCATAGATGTGAGATTTGGACTATAACGAAGGCTGAGCACCAAAGAAATGGTGCTTTTGAACTGTGGTGTTGGAGAAGACTTGAGAGTCCTTTGGACTGCAAGGAGATCCAACCAGTCCATTCTAAAGGAAATCAATCCTGAATATTCATTGGAAGGAGTGATGCTGAAGCTGAAACTCCAATATTTTGGCCACCTGATGCAAAGACTGGCTCCTTGGGAAAGACCCTGATGTTGGGAAAGATTGAAGGCAGGAAGAGAAGGGGACAGCAGAGAATGAAATGGTTGAATGGTACATGAGTTTGAGCAAGCTCTGTGAGTTGGTGATGAGCAGGGAATCCTGGCATGCTGCAGTCCACAGGGTTGCAAAGAGTCGGACACAACTGAGCGATCAAACTGAACTGATGTAATCAATGGCATGTCTTAATATCCATGGCATTAATCTTTCTTAGTGGCACACAACATAATGATTATTTTTAAAATAAATATTTTTTTTGTTTTTAAGTCAATAAATCATGTCCAATTCTTTGTAACCCCATGGAATGTAGGACACTGGGCTCCTCTCTCCTCCACTGTATCCTAGATTTTGCTCAAATTTATGAGCAAAATTTACATTGAGACAGTGATGCTATCTAACCATCTCATCCTCTGTCTCCCTCCTCCTTCTTTTGACTTCAGTCTTTCGTAGCATCAGGGTCTTTTTCAATGAGTTGACTCTTCAAATCAAGTGGCCAAAGTACTGGAGCTTTAGTTTCAACATCAATCATTCAATAAATATTAAAGGTTGATTTCCTTTAGAATTTGCAGGTTTGATCTCTTTGCAGTCCAAAGGACTCTCAAGAGTCTTTCCCAGCACTACAAATCAAAGCCATCAGTTCTTCAGCACTCAGCCTTCTTTATGGTCCAACTCTCATCCATACATGATTACTGGAAAAATATAGCTTTGACTATACAGACCTCTGTCAGCAAAGTGATGTCTCAGTTTTTCAATACATTGTCTAGGTTTGTCACAGCTTTCCTTCCAAGGAGCAAGCATCATTTTTTTCATGGCTGCAGGTAAAGTCCACAGTGATTTTGGAGCCCAGGAAAATAAAATCCGTCATTTTTCTACTTTCCCCCATCTATTTGCTATGAAGTGATGGGACTAGATGTCATGATCTTAGCTTTTTTTTTTTTTTTTTTTTAATGTTGTTTCAAGCCAACTTTCACTCTCCTCTTTCAACCTCATCAAGAGGCTCTTTAGTTCCTCTACACTTTCTGCCATTAATTCTTGCCTGGAGAACTCAATAGACAATTAACAGTAGCTTAGATAGAATCAATTACAGTAAATTTCTTAATCCATGAAAACTGCTAGCAAGATTGTCTGGCACATAACCAGTATTCAAAAGGGTATCTACTAACGATTTAAGTGGGATTTTTCAGGAGAGGAGTTGTTTTCAGTAGGTACCTGGATTTGGTAGTATTTACTTCTTTCAAATTTAATTGGTAGCCCTGGTTTACTTCTCTCAGCATAATTATTTTCAGAATTCAATATTAATTGTCTTTATGTTTTTCCACTTGAGACTCTGGACTTCCTCTTCCCATTTGCTTTCCATCTTGATTTAGAGCAAGACTCCAGGTGCTTCATCAGTTGGATTACTGCTGTAGAAGTTTTGCCATGCTTTCTTCATTATTTGGGTTGGGTTGTAGTTGTTTTACTTGAGGCTGTTAGTCTTAGACCTTATTGTATAATAACATTCTTTGTTTTGCCCAGGTTGTTACATGGATGGAAGAGGGAAATGAATATTACAGGCTCTAAATAATTCAGATACACATGATTTCAGCTTGTGAGTGGAGTTATCCTCATAATGATATTAAAAAATTCACATCCTCAGCAGAATGCTGACCAACGGTAGTTCACCATGAAATGGTACTCCACAGTACTTCTTCTAATTTATCTCACTTAGAACTGGCAAGGTTAATACAAGGGTTAATTATTTTTGGAATATTACACTTAATATAAATGGTTACTTGACCAACTTCCAAAAGAATACATAAGGTGGATGATGATAAAAGGTAAGGCACCTATGGATCAAAGCGCTCAGAGTCTACCCCAAAGGAAGCAGAGGGAATAGATTTTTCTCGGCACTTTTGTGAAAAACTATACTGCTTATACAATCCATTAGGCTTTATTTCCTGGCAGCTAAGAGCTAAAGCTGAAACTCCAGTACTTTGGCCACCTCATGTGAAGAGTTGACTCATTGGAAAAGACTCTGATGCTGGGAGGGTTTGGGGGCAAGAGGAGAAGGGGATGACAGAGGATGAGATGACTGGATGGCATCACTGACTCGATGGACATGAGTCTGGGTGAACTGCAGGAGTTGGTGGTGGACAGGGAGGCCTGGTGTGCTGCAATTCATGGGGTCGCAAAGAGTCGGACACGACTGAGCGACTGATCTGATCTGAAAACAAAAAATAAGTGTACACAATTTTGTAGCCTCTTTTACCAAATGGAGAATGGTATGGAATTTATTTACAGAAAAAAAAAAACATCATCCTTGAAATTAAAGTCAAGCAAGTATTTATCAGGTTGATTTCTGATCATGCAGAGATATACTGTACACTACCAAAAGAAAATATTTTCAATAATTTTGCTGGCCCCATGATAATGAATATATTATTAACAAATACACTTAAATTGTTCCTATTAACCTGTAAGTTACCAAGGGTACTTTGAAAAGACTCACAGCATGTTCTGCCCATTTAAATGAATAATTCAAACTGGAATACATTTGGGATTAAAAAGAATGTCTTCAATGATTACACCATGAAAACAGATGAAAACCAGGACGGTCCTGGCAAAAGCTGAAATGTTTGGTCACCTCAGTAGAGGGTTTCTATATGATCCCTTTCAGATCTCAATTGGAAGGAAATTTTTAAGAGTAGAAGACAATAGACACAAAGTTATGTAAAATAAAGCATGAATAAAAGTGGGTTGTTGTTGTTTTGTTGCTTTGTAAAATAAAGCATAGAAAAAAAACCACATCTTCTATGCTGAGTTGTATCCAACTAATTGTGACCCCATGTGCTGTAGAATGCCAGGCTCCTTAGTCCTCCATTCTCTCCTGGAGTTTACTCAAATTCATGTCCGTTGAGTCAGTGATACTACCTAACCATCTCATCCTTTGTGTCCCCATTCTCCTTTTGCCTTCAATCTTTCCCAGTATCAGGGTCTTTTCCAATGAGTCAGCTCTTCACATCAGGTGGCCAGAGTATTGGAGCTTTAGCTTCAGCAACAGTACTTCCAATGAATATTAAAGGTTGATTTCCTCTAGGGTTGACTAATTTGATCTCCTTGTTGCCCAAGGGAGTCTCAAGCATCTTCTCTCGCACCACAGTTCAAAAGCATCAGTTCTTCAGTGTTCTGCCTTCTTCATGGTCCAACTCTCACATCCATACTTGACTACTGGAAAAACCATAGCTTTGACTATATGGATTTTTGTCACCAAAGTGCTGTCTCTGTTTTTTAATATGTTGTCTATGTTTGTCATAGCTTTTCTTCCAAGGAGCAAGCATCTTTTAATTTCATGGCTGCAGTTACTGTCTATAGTGATTATGAAAGTAAAAGTGACAGTCAGTCAGTCATGTCCAACTCTTTGCAGCCCCATGGATTATAGCTCTCCAGGCTCCTCTGTCCATGGAATTCTCCAGGCAAGAATACTGGGGTGGGTAGCTGTTCCCTTCTTCAAAGGATCTTCCCAACCCAGAGATTGAACACAGGCCTCCTGCATTGCAGGCAGATTCTTTACTATCTGAGCCATCAGGGAAGCCCAAGAATACTGGAGTGGGTAGCTTATCCCTTCTCCAAGGGAACTTGCTGACCCAGGAAACAAACCAGGGTCTCCTGCATTGCAGGCAGATTCTTTACCAGCTGAGCTATCAGGGAAGCCCGTGATTTTTTAGCCCAAGAAAATAAAATCTGTCACTGTTTCTACTTTTACCCATCTACTTGCCATGAAGTGATGGGGAGTGGGGGGTACCATGAGCTCACTTTTGTTAATGTTGAGTTTCAAGCCAAATTTTTCACTCTCCTCTTTCACACTCATCAAAGGGATTTTAGTTCCTCTTTGCTTTCTGACATTAGAGTGGTATCATCTGCACACTGATATTGTTGATATTTCTCCCAACAATCTTGATTCCAGCTTGTGATTCATCCAGCCTGGCATTTTGCATGATGTATTCTGCATAGAAGTTAAATAAGCAGATTGACAATATACAGCCTTGTTGTACTCCTTTCCTAATTTTGAACCAGCCAGTTGTTCCATGTCCAGTTCTAACTGTTGCTTCTTGATCCACATACAAGTTTCTCAGGAGACAGGTAAGGTGGTCTAGTATTCCCATCTCTAAAAATTTTCCACAGTTTGTTGTGATCCACACAGTCAAAGGCTTTAGTGTAGTCAATGAAGCAGAAGTAAATGTTTTGGGGAACTCCCTTGCTTTCTCCATGATCCAATAACTGTTCACAATTTGATCTGTGGTTCCTCTGCCTTTCTAAACCCAGCTTGTACATCTGAAAGTTCTTGATTTACATATTGCTGAAGCCTACCTTGAAGGATTTTGAGCATAATCTCACTAGCATGTGAAATAATGCATGGTAGTTTGAACATTTTTTTTGCATTTCCCTTCTTTGGTATTGGAATGAAAACTGACTTTTCCCAGTCCTGTGGCCACAGCTGACTTTTCCAAATTTGCTGGCATATTGAGTGCAGCACTTTCACAGCATCAACTTTTAGGATTTGAAATAGCTCAGCTGGAATTGTGTCACCTCCACCAGCTTTGTTTGTAGTGATGCTTCCTAAGGCCCACTTGACTTCACCCTGCAGGATTTTTGACTCTAGGTGAGTGGCCACGCTATCATGGTTATCTGAGTCATTAAGACCTTTCTGTAGAGTTCTTCTATGTCTTCTTGCCACCTCTTCTTAATCTCTTCTCAGTTAGGTCCATACCATTTCTATCCTTCTTCATTCCCATCCTTACATGAAATGTAGCCTTGGTATCTTTAATTTTCTTGAAAGTATATCTAATTTTCTTTCTAATTTGCCATTCTATTGTTTTCCTCTATTTCTTTGCATTATTCACTTAAGAAGGCTTTCTTATCTCTCCTGCTATTCTCTGGAACTCTGTATTCAATTGTGTATATCTTTCCCTTTCTCCCTTGCCTTTCACTTCTTTTCTTTCCACAGCTATTTGTAAAGCCTCCTCACACAACCACTTTGCCTCTTGCATTTCTTTTTCTTTGGGATGGTTTTGGTCATCACCTCCCATAAATGTTACAGACCTCCATCCGTAGTCCTTTACACACTCTACCAGATCCAATCCATTTACTGTATCTGTCACCTGCACTGTATAACCATGAGGGATTTAATTTAGGTCATACCTGAATGGCCGCATGGTTTTTCTCTACTTTCTTCAATTTGAGCCTGAATTTTGCAGTAAGGAGGTCATGATCTGAACCATAGTCAGACCCAGGTCTTGTTTTTGCGGACTGAATAGAGCTTCTCTCTCTTTAGCTGCAAAGAACATAATTGATCAGATTTTGGTATTGACTATCTGGTGATGTCCATGTGTAGAGTCGTCTCTTGTGTTGTTGGCAAAGGGTGTTTGCTGTGACCAGCATATTCTCTTGACAAAACTGTTAACCTTCTCCCTGCTTCTTTTTATATTCCAATGCCAAACTTGCCTGTTATTCTGAGTATCTTTTGACTTTCTACTTTTGCATTCCAATCCCCTATGATGAAAAGGACATCATTTTGGCATATTTTAGAAGAAAGTATAGACAATCAAATCAAATTAGCTGGGCATTTTGTGAGTCCTGCTGATAATTGCTAGTTTATGAAACCTAGTTTTTTTTTTGTTTGTTTTTTTTTTAAGTCTGAAGCTTTAAGTGCTATGGACCACATTTGTGGAGGACACAGACAGGGTATCCTTCAAATTCTTAGTAGAGTCCTTAATGGAATTTTTCACCAACAATATTGTAATAGATTCACATTTATAGCAATCATTTGAGCTATTGAAATAAGCATAAATTGGAGTTAGATTGAATGAATAATAAGCTAAACAGGTAAGGACTTTTAAAACATTTTCTAGCTTCCACAAAAGTGAATGGGAGGCATTTTTTCTCAGCAAGAGGTATGCAAAGCTGTTTCTCTGCAAAAATGTAGTGGATCGGACTTCAGAGAGAAGAATTGCAGGTAAGATTGAAAATGCTGAATTTTGTACCCCACTTGATGTGACCCAAGAGTGGCTTAGTATCTTGGTGACTTAGGTTACATGAAGATTTTCCTTATGTGAGCTCTTCTGATAACGTGTATAGACCTGCCTGGATTCCCTGGTTCCTTGTACTTTTCATCATGCTATATACACAAAATTAAGGATGTACGTTTCTAGTAAGATCCTGATAATAGTCTAGGAGAATTGGAAGCAATCTTTTAATGACAGTGTGAATCCATATCTTCATTTTCATTTGTCTTGTAAAGAGGTTGGAAATACCAACACTAGTGTGAGCATTTCAGGTGAACCTTTAGTTAAAGGAATAGTATATTTATATTATGAATGAGGCCCACTATTGTTTTAATAAATGCCCCTCCCCAAAGGCAGCATGGTTCTCTGTCATCTTAGCATGTTTGGATTTAGGATTGGGGAACTGGCCAGAGCCGCTTCATCACAACTTCATCACGAACCCAGTCTTGCTGGGTTTCTAAGCCCACACACATAGGGTCTCTGGAGGATGAAGTGTCTTCTTTTCTTTAGGAGCAAAGAGAGAGCTCGCTTAGTACTGCGCTCATTTTCAAAGGTTCTCTGAAACCAGAGGTTTAGAAATGAAAGCCTGCTGTGTCTGCTTTGATGTGTCCAGAACAAAATTAGAGACATTTCCGGTACTTGGATGGAAATGTCAGCTGATCATATGAAAAGGTAAAGTGCACAGGGCATACCTCAGCAAGTCTGACAAAAATGGCATCCAGGAGATGCTGGTGGTTGGATCCTGTAAACTACATAATGGAGTTTATGGCCCCTGAAGGAATGCAGGCGGAAGTTTGAAACGAGCAAGCGGGATTTAGAGGAAGCTAGGCCACGGTCTATTCTGGGTCACACTTACAGCCATGTGGGCGTGACTGAGTTGCTCCTACTGCCTGCGTCTAGCCTGGGGCTAATTGAAAGGTGCTGAATACTTCTCTCCAGCTGTCCAGAGACCATTCCTTGCCCACCCACAGGACCGAGTATATTATAATTCTTTGACCACACACACACTCAAAAGCAGGTTAACTCTGGCTTTAAGGGTTTAAAGACATATCCTGGCACCAGATGGTGCTGAAAATGCTACTGTTACTTGATCAGCAGGCCTCATTAGCACCAATATTTAAAAATAGAGTGATTTCAAACAAAAATATATAGACTTTTAAATTATCTGAATAATTGAAAGCTCCTGTAATACCAGTACCACATTGCATCCTGGTAATGGTCAACTAGACTCCCTGGAGAAGTACGACAGGTGACCTCTGGAGGCCTTGGTTCAACGCTGAACTGTACTGCCAGGTGCCTTTACAGCTTGCCTGCTTTTCCCATTTTTATTGCTGCTGAGCCTTTTGAAATATTTGTTTTTTAGCATTGTAACCCTGATTGAGACTGATGGGAAGTCACCATGGCTTAATGGAAGGCTCAAAGGCTTAAGAATCTTTCTGTGATATTTACTGGGCTTCCCTGATGGCTCAGTCTTTCCCCTGGTTTGTTAGAAACTGTATTCATCCCCCAGATGAGAAGAATCCCTGCTTCTCTTTGGTGGGTAGCACTTGGTGAATAGTCTTTTTGTCCACCGCCTGTGGTCAGTGTAAAATCCTTGTGATTTTTGCTCAACAGTATAGGTTCCCTCTACTAGATGTTTTTCCTAATTCCCTAAATGGGGAGTGTCTGGAATTAATAATTAGAAGGGAGACAAAGCTCCCTTGCTGCTGCTGCTAAGTTGCTTCAGTCATGTCTGACTCTGTGCGACCCCATAGACGGCAGCCCACCAGGCTCCCCCGTCCCTGGGATTCTCCAGGCAAGAACACTGGAGTGGGTTGCCATTTCCTTCTCCAGTGCATGAAAGTGAAAAGTGAAAGTGAAGTTGTGCAGTCGTGTCTGACTCTTTGCAACCCCATGGACTGCAGCCTACCAGGCTCCTCTGTCCATGGGATTTTCCAGGCAAGAGTACTGGAGTGGGGTGCCATTGCCTTCTCCGATGGCTGCTTTACAGAATGTGTATCCACTGGGAGGAGCAGGGCATGTGGTAAAGCTCACAGTGACTAGAACTAGCTTCCTACCTGGGCAGAGCTGAAGCAGGGAAAAGCAGGGCCGCAGGTGCACTGAGACTTTATCTGGATTGCACATGTGAAACTAACAGAAAAAAATACTGACAATGCAGCTTTTTTCAGTTGTGGGAAAGGTTGTTAGAAATGATACTTTAAGAAGGAAGAAGAGATCTCTATTTTCAATCTAGTCTCTTTCATTACAGCTATTTCCTCTCTATCCTGTTTGTACCACGGGCTTTTACAGGTTATGAATCTTTTATAATTATTTTTCAGAAAGAGTTTCATGATTTTATTAGATTGTTGGATGCTTATTAAATCTTTATTGAGTCCTTACTATGCAATTAATCCATGAGTCTTGGCACTCCACTTTAAGGACCTTTATTTCATAAACAAAGGCATAGATCTGCACTTCATCAATTTTGTCATTGAGGAAGGCTTAGCAGGAGAAACTTGATGGCACACAGAGTTTTTGCTTAATTATAAAGTTTACAGACCTTTTTATTCAGAGATTCACTGACTAAAAAAAAAATCCAATGAAAATATTTGTGAAAAAAATGAAACCCTGAGAATATATTACAGTATTTTGCTTTAGACTCTTCAGAAGAAACTCCCTTTTACTGAAAAGCAATAGTAAAAGATAGCAAATATAAAAATATACCCACTATTTCTTTCCATTTTTTTGTGAAATAAACAAATGTATTATAAAAGACCTTTAAATGCTTCTACATGAAGGACAAAAGATCTTCCGAAGGAAAAAAGATCTTCCAAAGTGCAATGTCTGAATCCTGTGTATGCGCAGATTAGAAACATTTATTTTACTGATCTTGAGATTGTGGTGAGCAGATATCAGCATCTCTGAAATGACAAACAGTCTTCATTTCTTTAAAATTGATATTTAGCCAGATATATCTAAATACACCCTAGTAGAGGTCATCTAATTTCTACAGAAGGGGCTTTCTCAACATCTCTTTGAGAGAGCAGGGTTGTTGAGCTAAAGCAGCCCCTACTCTGTAGGATGGGGCTCACAAAGAAGTTATCACAGTAAATGTGTCAGGAAAAAAATAAGCAATCATAATAGGTATTAGGTCCTATGAGCTTATTGTGTGTGTGTGTGTGTGTGTGTTTTCCTGTATTTTAATATAGTGCTTGGATCAAGCCTTTTCTTTTTCATATCTGTGCTTCAAAACAATTATTTTCTGGCCTCATTTGCCAGTGTCCATCCTTATATCCCTTAATCCCCTAAAACTGTCTTAAAAAATGCCTATTTTCATGAAATATAATCATTTACTTGGAGGAAGAAAGTGATTGGCAGTGTTTTCAGTTAACTCTAGAAGATACGCAACATGTGATATAGCTCAGATGGTAAAGAATCTGCCTGCAACACAATTGACCCTGGTTCGATCCTTAGGTTGGGAAGATTCTCTGGAGAAGAGAATGGCAAGCCATTCCAGTATCTTGCTTAGGACAAGATGCTGCCTAGGTCTTCCTATGGACAGAGGACCCTGGCAGGCTACAATCCGTGGAGTCACCAAGAGTCGGACACAACTAGCAACTAACACTACTACTCCTCAAAAATCCAAAGATAATTTTGGCGAATGTTCTGATTTTGCTACCCAGACACTATCTATAGGCTTGACTTTACCAAAAATAAATATTCAGTAATCTGATGAATGTATGAAGTTGGATTTACTCATTCTGGTAAATCAATAAGAATTCATTGATGTGTCCCTCATGTAAATGGTTTGTTTCCATAGCATTGCTTGGCAAGTTAGAGAGCTCTAAAGTAGGAAAACCATTTGCTTCACGTCTGCCTTGTCCTTTTTATTTGGTTGGGAGTGAGGTGGTGGTAGAGTTGAAGGGGAGGAGATGGGAAGGGCTGGCTGGAGAGATGCCACATGCAGTGTGGTGTTTAAAGATCTCTGTCCTCTACAGACAGGTTTTAAAAAGGAGGTAGGAACCCAGATGAACAGGGGAACTGCTAAAGTTTCCTGACAGTGACTGGAAGGTCTGATACGTGGCTCTCTAGCATATGTCATAGACCTGCACTATTCTAGGGCTGCCCTAATGGCTCAGATGGTGAAGAATCTGCTTTTAGTCCTGGAGAACCCAGTTTGATCCCTGGGTTGGGAAGATCCCCTGGAGAAGGGAATGGCTACCCACTCCAGTATTCTGGTCTAGAGACTGCTACGGGCAGAAGAACCTTGTAGGCTATGGTCCATGATGTCCCAAACAGTTGGACATGACTGAGCGACTAACACTTCACATTTCTCTTATGCTATTTTCAAGATCACTTCCATGGGTATCTGCATTCATTAAAAACCAAAACTAAATGGCCCAAATTGAGAAATATCTTTAGCAAATTCCAAACCCTGCTTTTTTTCCCCCACTCTAATTAGGTCTCACATTAGCACATCCATTGTTTCCTTAGTGTAATTCCCCAGTTGAAAAAGGAGGCTTTGATATTCAAATGAGTTATAAAATACAAAAGTACTTTAATTCACTAATCACCAATAGCAAGATCAAAGTAAATTCTGTTTTAAAATTTAAAAATCTAAATAGTTCCTTTTTCTCTCTAAAGAATACCTAGTCCTAGATTGAACCATGGCTGACCCTTGTGGGCTTACTGCTGTTCAATGAATTCATTGGTTAATTCAAACATAGAAGCTCTGGGAGTAGATGGAAAGGAGAAAGTAAAGATAAGAAATTGGATGCAAAAAAAAAAAAAGAAACTGGATGCAGCAGAGAGAGCTCCTGAATGATGGGGTGACTTTAATGAGAAGTTTATTACAGTGAAAGTGAAGTCTTGCTCTTAGCTTCAATAAATCTGTGACAGAAGTACAGGATTGTCTCTGTGTTAATGAAGAGTTCACTAGGTATTCAAAGGGTCCTGTGGCTTCGGGAAAGGCTAATGTGATTGTGGCGCCTAAGAGGAGAGCTTTGTCTAGGCTGAGGGAGGGACCAGTCTGCCTAACTCAGACACTCCTGAATCGTGCCTGGGTTAGGAACCCTGACTGAGAAAGGCTGACCAGGGCTGGTAGGGGATCCCATTGTATCCATAAACAAGAACTGGATGTTTGTCTTGGCAATAAGCTGATTCAGGTATATGGAAGGCTTCCCCATCTCTTAATATTGGCTCTACTTCCAGAAGGTCTTAGGACTTCCCTGGTCACTCAGACGGTAAAGCATCTGCCTGCAATGTGGGACACACGGGTTTGATTCCCTGGGTTGGGAAGATCCACTGGAGAGGGAAATGGCAACCCACTCCAATATGCTTGCCTGGAATATTCCATGGACAGAGGAGCCAAGAGTTGGATACGACTGAGCAACTTCACTACACTTCAGTTCCAGAAGGTCTCAGCATTTCTTCACTTCTCTCTGCTTTACTATTACTCTTTACTTTCACAAAACACAGTCTCTTTACAATAGCCCAAATGCCTTTTTAAAATAATTACATTTTTAAAATTGAGGTCTCGTCAGTTTACAATGTTGTCTTAGGTTCAAGGGTACAGTAAAGTGATTAAGTTTAGAAAGATAGGTAGATCTTTTCCAGATTCTTTTCCATTATAGGCTGTTACAAGACTTGAGCAGGCCCTTGTTGTTTACTTGTTTGATATGTAGTGGTGTGTATATGTTAATCCCAAACTCCTAGCTTTTTAAAGTATCCTTTGAAACAGGTGGTGCAGGTCATGCCACTGTCCTGATTCCAGTCCTCCAGGTGTGTTCCATGGCGCTTAGGTTAGAATCCAAACACCATCCCATGCCTCCAGCATGCTCTGTGACCCGGCTTCTGCCCATTCTTCTATATCCACCTCTGCCACTCTTTCTATGGCTTATGATCTAACCACATCACATCTCCATTCCCTGAACTCCCTGGAGCACATTCCTATCTTAGAGCCCTTGAAGTAGCTGTCCCTTCTGTGTGGAGCCAGCTGGTCCCAATTTTCTTAAGATTGGAGCCTTTAAAAAAAAAAAGTCAAATGTCAGTTTAAATGTCACTTCCTCAAAGAGCTACTCCTGAATCACCCAGTTTAAGCACCCCTGTTATCTTTATCAATTCCGCATATAAGATTTTTTTGCAACTGACCGCACTTAATTTCCTTACTTATATTTTTTCACACTCTCTCTCCTCTAGATTAGAATATAATATGAAAATAGAGATCCTATCTAGTTGGTTGGCTCCTTGAACCCTGGCATCTAAAAAATATATGAAAAAATTTAAAACACAAGGTGGTCCTAGGAATGGAACAAGTCTACTTATTTCATAGTCAGTAAAGATCATGCAAAGGCTAGATGACTACTTGATGGAAATGATGTACAGGGTTTCTATTTAATTGTTCAGTTAATATTTATGATCATCTGGTCTATATGAATAACTATGAAAGGCACACGTCTGTACAAAGAGGAGAATATCAGTGACTCCCTGTCCCTGCCCTTCAGGTGTTTACACTCCAGAGAGGAGGAAGATACAGGATGGAGACCTTATGGGTGCAAAGCAGTGTAGTGTTAGAGCCATACACAGGGGGCCATGCCAACTACAATTGGACTGAAAGAGAGAGGGTAGAGGGAAACTCTAGAAAGAGAAAGAGGCATTTTCCCAGTATATTAGGTGTTAAGAAAGTGTACTAAGTAAGAT
This sequence comes from Bison bison bison, assembly GCF_000754665.1. Lineage (NCBI taxonomy): Eukaryota > Metazoa > Chordata > Mammalia > Artiodactyla > Bovidae > Bison > Bison bison. The sequence continues at coordinate 1,282,652 of NW_011494724.1, forward strand.
GGCAATGTACAGAGAGCATGGTGTGTTCTGAAAATGTAAAGAGCCTTGTTATTGGTGTTCAGTCACTAAGTCGTGTCAACTCTTTGCAACCCCGTGGACTACAGCACACCAGACTCTTCTGTCCTTCACTGTCTCCTGGAGTTTGTTTAAATTCACATACATTGAGTCAGTGATCCCATCTAATCCTCTTTCACCCCCTTTGCCTTTTTCTTTCAGTCTTTCTCAGAATCAGGGTCTTTTCCATTGACCTGGTCTTCACATTGGGTGGTCAAAGTATTGGAGCTTTGGCATCAATCCTTCCAATGAATAGTCTGGGTTGATTTCTTTTAGGGTTGACTGGTTTGATCTCCCTGCTGTTCAGGGGACTCTCATGAGTCTTCTCCAGCACCAGAATTTGAAAGCATCAATTCTTTGGTGCTCAGCCTTCTTTCTGGTCCAACTCTCATATCCGTACATGACTACTGGAAAAACCATAGCTTTGACCATATGGACTTCTGTCGGCAAAATGATGTCTCTGCTTTTTAGTATGCTGACTAAGTCTGTCATAGCTTCCTTCCAAGGAGCAAGCATCTTTTAATTTCATGATGCAGTCACCATAAAGAGTCTATTGTGGCCTTTAATGAAGGATATGCAGAGGTGGAGGAAGTGAGAAACACACCGTGAGAGACATGGGAGTGAGAGGCAAGTAGGAGCCAGATCAAGAAAGGCCTTGTAAGGTTTCTGGAAAGAAATGGATTTTGTCTTGTGGACAGGGAGGAGCTGCTGTACAATGATCAGATTTTCATTCTGGAAAGGTGACTGCAGCAGTAAGGGAATAGTTGCAGAAGGCTGTGATCAGCAGCAGTTTGGAGTTCTTTTAACAGTCAGATCAGAGATGGCAGAGGCTTAAATGGAAGCATTTGGAGGCAATGGGTGTACACAGCAAACATTTAGCAGGTAGTAAATCCAGGGCTTAGGTTGACCTCCAACTCTGTGATTCAGAAGTTGTTAGGAAAATAAAATCCAGATATCATCCTTGTTTTCTCTTTTCCCCTCCAAGCCCTCATCCAATTCTTCAGCAAGTCTTTTCAGTTCTACCTCAGAAGTCACCCTAAGTCTCTCCCTTTATGCTCTGTCCATGCCCACCACCTTCCTCCAACATGCCTTCTGTCTAACCTCTAGTAGCTCCCAGTTGTCATCACCTTTCCATTCTAGTCCCCCAATAATCCACTGTCTCCACAGCAGTGGAGGGACCCTTCTGAAAAGTACATCAGACTGTATCACTCCCCTACTAACAACCCCAACTCACATTTAGTGTTAAATCTTAAAGCCCTTCCTTGGTCTAAAATGCAGTCATTGCTTCCCACTCTACCCTAATGTTGAAATTATCCTACAAATCAGCCTCCTAAGCTTTTCCCATTTCCTTTGTCTGCATTCTTCTTTCTCCAGATCTTTCCATGATTTCGCCTCCTCTTGTCAATCAGGTCAGCTCAAATCTTGCTACTCATGAGTATCTGTAATTCTGGTGTGTATAAATTTATATGTGAAGATACTGTCATCTCTCATTGTCATGTAAGAACTTTAAAAGCAAGAATTTTGAGTATCTTATCCAGTATTCAATACAGGGCCTGCAACACAGTAGAATGTGGATAAATATTTCTGAGAATGAGTGAATAAATGAAAGAAAAGAACTCTCTCCTGATACCTTTAGCTCCCTTTTTCCTGAGAGGTAAATCGCTCTTAGGGGAATCCCTTTCTCTTCTCTGTCTGGTTTGTCTTCCTCTCCTCTTAAAGCTGAATGTTCCAGGAGATGCAGGTGGCTTTTGTTTACAAATGGAAAACTGGCAGTCTTCCCGCATTTCTGTGTTTAGAGAGTTTGCATGGAGAAAGGCAAGCCACAAATATGCTCTAAGCCTCACCAGATGAGACTGGGGAGATGGAAGGGGAAAAGAGGGAGACTGTTTTCCCTCAAGACCATGTGGCTTAAGGCTACAACCATGAAAGCACCCTGCAATGTTGATTTTCCCAGAATGGTCTTGCTGCTGCTGCTGCTGCTGCTGCTGCTGCTAAGTCGCTCAGTCGTGTCCCTGGGATTCTCCAGGCAAGAACACTGGAGTGGGTTGCCATTTCCTTCTCCAATGCATGCAAGTGAAAAGTGAAAGGGAAGTCGCTCAGTCGTGTCCGACTCTTAGCGACCCCATGGACTGCATCCCACCAGACTTCTCCATCCATGGGATTCTCCAGGCAAGAGTACTGGAGTGGGATGCCATTGCCTTCTCCAGTGGTCTTGCTAACTGTGATTTATTTTTAAATAATTCCAGAGGGATGGTACGGGGAGGGAGGAGGGTTCAGGATGAGGAACACCTGTATACCTGTGGCAGATTCATGTTGATATATGGCAAAACCAATACAATATTGTAAAGTTAAAAAATAAAATAAATAATAAAAAATAAAAAACAGAAAAAATTAAACAAAATTAAAAATAAATAAATAATTCAGTATAGACATGTGGCCAATGTAGTGTGTATAAATTAATAGCACAATCTCAGTGTTTTGTTAACAATGGAAGTGCTCCATTTCAACGAGCCAACTCTCCAAAGACCTCTAGAAAAATGATTCCAACATCATGATTCAAACCTATATATCTGATGATTCATGGATTTGTTGTTGTTCAGTCACTCAGTCATGTCTGACTCTTTGTGACCCTATGGACTGCAGCACATCAGGCTTCCCTGTCCTTCACCATCTCCCAGAGCTTGCTCAAACTCATGTCCATTGCATCAATGATGCCATCCAATCATCTCATCCTCTGTCGTCCCTTTCTCCTCCTGCCTTCAATCTTTCCCAGCATCAGGGTCTTGTCTTGTCTTTTTTTTTTTTAATTTACTTTATTTTTTAACTTTACAATATCATATTGGTTTTGCCATAAATCAACATGAATCTGCCACAGGTATACACGTGTTCCCCATCCTGAATCCTCCTCCCTCTTCCCTCCCCATACCATCCCTCTGGGTCGTCCCAGTGTACCAGCCCCAAGCATTCAGTATCCTGCATCAAACCTGGACTGGTGACTCGTTTCATATATGATATTGTACATGTTTCAATGCCATTCTCCCAAATCATCCCACCCTCTCCATCTCCCACAGAATCCAAAAGACTGTTTTATATACCAGTGTCTCTTTTGCTGTCTCAAGTAGGGGAAACCACTAGACCATTCAGGTATGACCTAAATCAAATCCCTTATGATTATACAGTGGAAGTGAGAAATAGATTTAAGGGCCTAGATCTGATAGATAGCGTGCCTGATGAACTATGGAATGAGGTTCATGACATTGTACAGGAGACAGGGCTCAAGACCATCCCCATGGAAAAGAAATGCAAAAAAAAACAAAATGGCTGTCTGGGGAGGCCTTACAAATAGCCTGTGAAAGAAGAGAAGCAAAAGCAAAGGAGAAAAG
>NW_011494724.1:1286299-1286920 GCF_000754665.1 Bison bison bison
GATGGAATTCCAGTGGAGCTATTTCAAATCCTGAAAGATGATGCTGTGAAAGTGCTGCACTCAATATGCCAGCAAATTTGGAAAATTCAGCAGTGACCACAGGACTGGAAAAGGTCCGTTTTCATTCCAATCCCAAAGAAAGGCAATGCCAAAGAATGCTCAAACTACCACACAATTGCACTCATCTCACATGCTAGTAAAGTATTGCTCAAAATTCTCCAAGCCAGGCTTCAGCAATACGTGAACCGTGAAGTTCCTGATGTTCAAGCTAGTTTTAGAAAAGGCAGAGGAACCAGAGATCAAATTGCCATTATCTGCTGGATCATGGAGAAAGAAAGAGAGTTCCAGAAAAACATCTATTTCTGCTTTATTGACTATGCCAAAGCTTTTGACTGTGTGGATCACAATAAACTGTGGAAAATTCTGAAAGAGATGGGAATACCAGACCACCTGACCTGCCTCTTGAGAAATCTGTATGCAGGTCAGGAAGCAACAGTTAGAACTGGACATGGAACAACAGACTGGTTCCAAATAGGAAAACGAGTACATTACGCTGTATATTGTCACCCTGCTTATTTAACTTCTATGCAGAGTACATCATGAGAAATGCTAGACTGGAAG
>NW_011494724.1:1288035-1288526 GCF_000754665.1 Bison bison bison
AGGTATATTTCTCCATCTATTAGTGTCCTCTTTGATTTCTTTCACCAGTGTTTTATAGTTTTCTATATTATATATAGGTCTTTAGTTTCTTTAGGTAGATATATTCCTAAGTATTTTTTTTCTTTTCATTGCAATGGTGAATGGAATTGTTTCCTTAATTTCTCTTTCTGTTTTCTCATTATTAGTGCATAGGAATGCAAGGGATTTCTGTGTGTTGATTTTATACAGGGTCTTTTCTAATGAGTTGGTTCTTTGCATCAGGTGGACAAAGTATTGGAGCTTCAGGATCAGTCCTTCCAGTAAATAATCAGAATTGATTCCCTTTTGGATTGACTAGTTTGATCTCCTTGCATTCCAAGGGATTCTCAAATCTTCTCCACACCACAGTTCAAAATCATCACTTCTTCAGCACTCAGCCTTCTTTATGGTCCAACTATCACATCCATACATGACTACTGGAAAAACCATAGCTTTGACTATATGGACATTTG
>NW_011494724.1:1288626-1289376 GCF_000754665.1 Bison bison bison
CACCTTGCTTATAGTTTCCTTTGTTGTGCAGAAGCTTTTAAGTTTAATTAGGTCCCATTTGTTTATTTTTGCTTTTATATCCAATATTCTGGGAAGTGGGTCATAGAGGATCCTGCTGTGATGTATGTCGGAGAGTGTTTTGCCTATGTTGTCCTCTAGGAGTTTTATAGTTTCTGGTCTTATGTTTAGATCTTTAATCCATTTTGAGTTTATTTTTGTGTATGGTGTTAGACAGTGTTCTAGTTTCATTCTTTTACAAGTGGTTGACCAGTTTTCCCAGCACCACTTGTTAAAGAGATTATCTTTTTGCCATTGTATATTCTTGACTCCTTTGTCAAAGATAAGGTATCCATCCATGCCTGGATTTATCTCTGGGCTTTCTGTTTTGTTCCATTGATCTATATTTCTGTCTTTGTGCCAGTACCGTACTGTCTTGATGACTGTGGCTTTGTAGTAGAGCCTGAAATCAGGCAGGTTGATTCCTCCAGTTCCATTCTTCTTTCTCAAGATTGCTTTGGCTATTCGAGGTTTTTTGTATTTCCATGCAAATTGGGAAATTATTTGTTCTAGCTCTGTGAAGAATACCATTGTTAGCTTGATAGGGATTGCATTTAATCTATAAATTGCTTTGAGTAGTATACTCATTTTCACTATATTGATTCTTCCAATCCATGAACATGGTATATTTCTCCATCTATTAGTGTCCTCTTTGATTTCTTTCACCTAGTTGTTTTATAGTTTTTCTATTAT
>NW_011494724.1:1289476-1290181 GCF_000754665.1 Bison bison bison
ACCTAGATAGCATATTCAAAAGCAGAGACATTACTTTGCCAACAAAGGTCCGTCTAGTCAAGGCTATGGTTTTTCCTGCAGTCATGTATGGATGTGGGACTTGGACTCTGAAGAAGGCTGAGCACCAAAAAATTGATGCTTTTGAACTGTGGTGTTGGAGAAGACTCTTGAGAGTCCCTTGGACTGCAAGGAGATCCAACCAGTCCATTCTGAAGGAGATCAGCCCTGGGATTTCTTGGAAGTTCTGATGCTAAAGCTGAAACTCCAGTACTTTGGCCACCTCATGCAAAGAGTTGACTCATTGGAAAAGACTCTGATGCTGGGAGGGATTAGGGGCAGGAGGGAGAAGGGGGATGACAGAGGGATGAGATGGCTGGATGGCATCACAACTGGTGGATGTGAGTCTGAGTGAACTCCGGGAGTTGGTGATGGACAGGGAGGCCTGGCATGCTGCGATTCATAGGGTCACAAAAAATCGAACACGACTGAGCAACTGAACTGAAGTGAAATGATACAGGATTATTGTTACCATCTTTCTAAATTTCATATAAATGCATTAGTATACTGTATTGGTGTTTTTCTTTCTGGCTTACTTCACTCTGTATAATAGGCTCCAGTTTCATCCACCTCATTAGAACTGATTCATATATATTCTTTTTAATGGCTCAGTAATACTCCATTGTGTATATGTACCACTGCTTTCTT
>NW_011494724.1:1290281-1291107 GCF_000754665.1 Bison bison bison
GCTTCACATCCATACATGACTACTGGAAAAACCATAGCTTTGACTAGATGGACATTTGTTGGCGAAGTAATGTCTCTGCTCTTTAATACACTGTCTAGATTTGTCATAGCTTTTCTTCCAAGAAAAGCCATCTTTTAATTTCATGGCTGCAGTCACCACGGATCACAACAGTGATAATAGAAATGCCTTTTTCTGGTAAAATGAGTAGTGTTCAGAATTTCCAGTTGGCTAGGATGACCCAGGTGTCCCTGCCTTTTCATGATGAGAGCAAAGACCTGAGACACCTGCCCCATGTGGGCGTTGCCTCCAGTGACCCCAGCAGCTCAACAGAGTGTGCCTGGCGCAGACCTCAGTGCATCCAGTCCTGCCATTCACCGTCCCTTAGTGCCCGTCCTGAGCATGTGATTCAGGGAGAAAGGCTGACTTCACAGTCATATTTTTGTGTGCTGTCCTCAGAGGGAAGCTTCCTCACATAAAGTTTTCAGTACTAATGAGAGCACCCAAAAGGCAGAGCCCAAATATCTCTGAACTTATGGGAGCAGGATGCGTAACGTGTTTGGACATGTTTCCCAAGAAATGTTTGTACTCTCTGGAAATCATTTCTAATGCCTTTTACTGCTGCTCATGACATTGTCGTGGGAGCAGGCAGATAACTCCACTTGTCAGAAACTGTCTACATTTACTAAATAATCTGTTCCTTATGAATGGTGGATTGACTTAGGTTACTTTGTAGATATGCCTGGGTCTCTCACATCACCCAGAGGCTGGTGGTCCACAGGCCTGTCTGAGCAGGTGGCTGCCATTCAGGAGACAGCCTGGGAGAACC
>NW_011494724.1:1291207-1291758 GCF_000754665.1 Bison bison bison
GGTGCCTACCACCTTGCGTGGTCCCTAGTGAAGTGCACATCTGCAAACCTAGCCTGGGAAAACTCGGGGAGGCTGGTTCAAAACCAGCACAGCACTGTGTACTACTCTGTTAGACGTTTTAAATCCTCATAGTGACATGGCTTTTATTACAAGAAATCTCAGTATGAGGTTGTAGAAATATACACACCAAACTTAAGCAGCTTCATGTCTCAATCTGTAATTTCCTAGTGTCTGCAACTTGCTAATGCTGATCTCTGCTTTCCAGTTTGACTTCATTACTATGCCCTTCTAGTTTTCCTGAACCTACCTTTTGTCATTGCACCTTTTTTTGTTGTTGTTGTTAAATCTGTGTAGTAAAGCCACCTCTTTCTATTAATGGCTCAGCTAGTCTTCTTCATAGTTGATCCTGAAAAAGTACAAACTTTTAATATTCCCAGATTGTAGAAAGGGAGAATTAAATCTAAAGATGAGACACTTAGCAAATTCATGTTTTGGTTCATTAAAACAAATTGCAGTTAAAATACAAAAATGTCACATGATTTCTCAAGTTT
>NW_011494724.1:1292556-1293428 GCF_000754665.1 Bison bison bison
ACTGCTTTCTTATCCATTCATCTACTGATGGGCATCTAGGTTGCTTCCATGTCCTGGCTATTATAAACAGTGCTGCGATGAACATTGGGGTACACGTGTCTCTTTCCCTTCTGGTTTCCTCAGTGTGTATGCCCAGCAGTAGGATTGCTGGATCATAAGGCAGTTCTATTTCCAGTTTTTTAAGGAATCTCCACACTGTTCTCCATAGTGGCTGTACTAGTTTGCATTCCCACCAACAGTGTAAGAGAGTTCCCTTTTCTCCACACCCTCTCCAGCATTTATTATTTGTAGACTTTTGGATCGCAGCCATTCTGACTGGCGTGACATGGTACCTCATAGTGGTTTTGATTTGCATTTCTCTGATAATGAGTGATGTTGAGCATCTTTTCATGTGTTTGTTAGCCATCTGTATGTCTTCTTTGGAGAAATGTCTATTTAGTTCTTTGGCCCATTTTTTGATTGGGTCATTTATTTTTCTGGAATTGAGCTGTAGGAGTTGCTTGTATATTTTTGAGATTAGTTGTTTGTCAGTTGCTTCATTTGCTATTATTTTCTCCCATTCTGAAGGCTGTCTTTTCACCTTGCTAATAGTTTCCTTTGCTGTGCAGAAGCTTTTAAGTTTAATTAGGTCCCATTTGTTTATTTTTGCTTTTATTTCCAGTATTCTGGGAGGTGGGTCATAGAGGATCCTGCTGTGATGTATGTCGGAGAGCGTTTTGCCTATGTTGTCCTCTAGGAGTTTTATAGTTTCTGGTCTTACGTTTAGATCTTTAATCCATTTTGAGTTTATTTTTGTGTATGGTGTTAGAAAGTGTTCTAGTTTCATTCTTTTACAAGTGGTTGACCAGTTTTCCCAGCACCACTTGTTAAAG
>NW_011494724.1:1293727-1310774 GCF_000754665.1 Bison bison bison
AGATAGGGATTGGCCCAGATAACTTCCTATTTTCCCTATATCACTAAATTTTATGATTCTACAATAATATCCTCCATCCTGGAGTTTAAAGAAAATGCCTTGAAAGAGAGTCTCAAAAAGAAGTCGTAAAAGTAATAAAAGTATAAATGGAAAGGAGAGATTGTGTTTAAATTTCTTTTTACTTGGAGTCAGAAAAATTGGGTCCAGGCCTGGCCACTTAGTTTTCTTTCTAATCCACCTTACCTCTAGCTTTTTTTGTTCTTTTTGATCTTGTCTGGCACTTGATAAGCATGTTGGTAGAAAGATGGAAAAAAAAAAAAAGCTTTGACTGAGGATCACCAGCTTGTAGGTAAGTTTGCTGTGTGTGGGGGATGGGGTGTGTGTAGGCAGGCATGTTGTCTCAAGAAACCAGAGAATCAATGTCCAGAGAAAGTACATGAAGCCCTGCACCCCATGGGATTGGGAATGAGAAAGCTGTTATTTATTTTCTTGCTGATTTAAAAATAGGTGGCACAGTGATAGAGAATCCACCTGGCAATGCAGGAGACACGGGTTTGATCCCTGGGTCAGGAAGATTCCCTTGAGTACGACTTGGCAACCCACTCCAGTAGTCTTTGCCTGTAAAATTTCATGGACAGAGGAGCCTGGTTGGCTGCTTTCCACTGGGTTGCAGAGTCAGGCGTGACTGAGCACACATGTACGCACACACAATACATGGCAGACAAAGTTATTTCTATATAAGAAAGAACTCTCATTCACACTATGATGAATACATGGATTGAGTTGCCAACTTCAACCGAGTTCTTGTCTTGAACCCTTTCCTGCTCAGCTCTTCCTCAGTGGCCAGCGCTGTCTAAAGCCAGGCTTCTTCCTGTCCCAACAACACAACTCTTATTATTTCTCATTCTTTTTTTTTTTTTTTTTAGAGTACATTCTTGTAATCCAGTTAAAACATGGACAACATATCAGAACAGATGTTTTTCCAAAGAAGACATGGCCAACGGGTGCAAAAAAGATGTTCAGCATCATTATTCATCAGGGAAATGCACATCAGAACCACAGGATATTACCACAGACCTGTTTGAGTGACTGGTCACTCAAAAAGACAAGAACTAGAGAATGTTGGAGAGGATGTGTAAACAGGCAACACTTGTGTACTGCTGGTGGCAATGTAAATTGGTGCAACCTCTATAGAGAGTAGTACAGAGATTCCTCAAGAAAATTAAAATACAACTACCATAGATCCAGCAATTCCACTTCTGGGTATTTATCCAAAGAAGATGAAAACACTAATTTATAGAGATATCGGCACCCAGATGTTCATTGTAGTGTTATTTACAATAGCCAACACATGGAAAGAATCCAAGTGTCTACTGATGCATGAACGGATAAAGAAATTGTGTGTGTGTGTGTGTATATGCAATGGAATATTATTCAACTATAAATAATAATGAAATATTGCCTTTTGTGACAACATGGCTGGACCTCGAAGGCATTATACTAAGTGAAGTAGACAAAGATAGACACTCTGTGATCTCTCTTATGAGTAGAATCTAAACAACAACAACAACAACAAAACAAGCTCATAGATGCAGAGAACATATTGATGGTTATAGGAGGTGGGGATGGGTGGAGGAAATGGGTGAATTATTTTTATTATTTTTAGCTTAAATAAATTTAATTTAATTTTTACAATTTTTGCTTATAAAATACAGAATATTCCATTTTTGGAATCCTCCCTTTTCTGCAAATTGATTCTATTTGCTAAAATACTAAATGATCAAATAATAAAATGGTCAGTTTGATCAGCACCTTGCAGACTGTGTGTTTTCCCCTTTGTCTCACAGAGGAGTTGAAAACTCTGGGGAGATTCTTCTCAGGACAGGGCTTGTCCACACTGTGCATGAGGTGCCTGACCTCCAGGCGGGGGTCTCAGCCACCTCTTGACATTCATTCAGAGCTGGACCCAAAGGCAAGCAGGACTCTCTGAGCGTCTACTCTCTCAGGGGCGTGGTGAGAATATTCCCCACCCCACAGTGGTGTCGTGCAGTTTAACAAGAAAAGTGAGACCAGGTCTGAAGATGAGTTATAGACAAAAAAAAAAAAAAGTCCTTCCAATTAGGTATTTCATGCTCCCAGCTAAACAGGCCTTAATGACTGACTCTACCTTTAGAGTTGGAAGCAATCCATCTTTCCCCCAAGAGTTTGAAGTTTCCCATCTTTTCATCATTTCTATGTCTCTGTGTGTTTTCTTCTTACTTGAGACATACTTAATTTCTTATTCTGTGACCTTTTCTCTATATAAATTGGAATACATGCTTTTTATTAGCATCTTTCATGATCCATAATCCCTATTCTTTCCTTTTCAAAGCACTTAGTTTGTACACATATAAAACATGTGATAAATGGTAGAAATCAACTGATTTCTTTATATAAAGCTAAATTTCATAAAATATAAATTTAAACATTGTGGTGCTTTTGTCAGAAACTGTGAACTATTGAATAACAGCAACACCTTTTTGTTGCTGTTTTAATGAGGAAGTTTATGCGAACTTTTGGACAAGAAAACACCCCTCCAATTAGGCGATTATTTTAAGCTCCCTCCTAAATATGCCTTATTGATCAACTCTACCTTGATACTTGGAAAGAATTCATCTTTTCCCCCAAGAAAAGATATTAATGTTGAAAGAAAGCAGAGCATAAGCTTCTTCCTTATCAACAGCACAAGGAAAGCCCATCTCTTGTTGTCAATTTATCTGTGTCCATCATGGTCCCAGTCCTCTTGGAAAATATGGGGAAAAATGGCCCAGATGATTATTTTGGAATATTTACAATTTTAAGAGTGAGTTAGCCCCATAAGCAAAGAGTAAAGAGCCCTGTAGGTCTGGAATTGAGAGCTAAGCTACATGTTGCTGGTAGCATTACTTGTACATGAGTCCTCCTGCACAAATAGCACCCCTTAACAGCAGCATTCCACCCAGAGGACCCCATATGCCTCTCTGCTCCTTAGGTGGTAGACTTTGCCCCATAGACCCAGGAACTGGCCTGCAGAGGATGAAAGGGGCAAGTACCCTAAGGGATGTAAGTGTGTCCGATAGATTCCAGCTATTCCTTGGAAACCTAACTCAATACTTCAGTACTTCAATGAGAATGTATCTCCTAATTGTATTCACCGTCTGATTTTTCTCTGTACAGAGAGAAGGTGAGACTAAGCAACTTTTAACTAGAGCTTGTAGAGAGCTTTCGAGGGACCAAGAAATCTCTTAGCCATCTTTTCCTTTAGCTTTCACATTATCCCTGTGAAGGAGGTTCTGTTTTTATAATGAGATTCAGAGTAAATAACTTCTCCGTGTTCCCAAACTAGTCAGTCATCAAGCCATCTGTAAAATATATCAGAAAATAAACCTCTTATTCATTAAATTTTAAAATTGCCATACTGTGGAAGATTATATGATTAATCAGTGTTACACATATCATATTAGGTTTTTCCAGAGAAACAGAACCAATAGGCTGTGCTCGTGTATGCAATACATATACATGTGCGTGTGTGTGTGTGTGAAGAGAGATGATTTATTATAAGGGATTGGCTTTCACCATTATGGAGGCTGAGAATTTCCAAGATATGCAGTTGACAATGGTAGAGTGCAAAGCAGACATGTCATTCTAGTTTGTGTCTGAAAGCCTGAGAATCAGGAGAGCTGATTGTAGACATCCTGTTCCAAAAGCCAGCAGGCTTGAGACACAAGAAGAGCCCGTGTTTCAGTGCAAATCTGAAAACCAGAGCCCCAGCTCCAAGCAGTCAAGCAGGAGGAGTTCTGTCTTACTCAGTATTTTTATTCTATGCATGCTTTAAATACACTGGATGATCTCACTCACATTAGGGAGAATGACCGACTTTACTCAGCCTACCAATTCAATGTTCATTTCATCCTCAGAATGCCCAGAATAATATACGACCAAATGTCTGGACACTCCATGGCCAGTCAAGCTGACGTGTAACAGTAACCATCACATCCATGGTATATGGTTCTTTGGCAGTCAGCATTGGTGTTCGTTGACTACCTACCCTGTGCTCAGCTCCCTGCCAGGCAATGGAAAAGATTGAAGCAGAGAAAATCAGACCGTGTCTGCCCTGGAGGGACTGGACCAGACAGGGCTAATCTCAACATCAATGTTCTTCAGGCCTCTAGAGCTGTGCTGTCCCTTAGAATTAGCGGGTGAGCCACAAACATGAACCATGAGTGTAATTTTAGATTTTCTAGCAGCCATACATTTAAAATATAAACTTTAAAAATATGTTTTCTTTTACCCAGGATTCTAAAATGTATTATAATTTGCAATCACATAAAAATTATTAATGAAATATTTTACACTCTATTTTTTTAATCTGGTCTCTGAACAGTGTGTACTTTGCCACTACAGCACATCTCAGTTCCAGCAAGCCAGAATCTAAGTGCTCTGTAGCCACGCATGACGAGGAGCTGCTGAATAGGCAGTGAATCCAGAGTTTGCTAGTTATGCTCTATCTCGTCTGTCTTAATCACATTGTGTTATGGTCTGAGACTCAAGTAACTGAGAGTTTGGGGAAAGAACCTGTTTGGCGGATTTGATGTAACACAAGTGGAATTTCTCAGGACAAGCTGCCTGGGAAAATCAGACGTGGATTGTCTGCAGTTACTCTAAATCTACAGACTATCAGAAGTACTGTTACAAGGTTATCTACTTTTTATGAACCAGCATAGGCTGGTTGTTGGGCAACCCTGCTCCTAGATATTACTTTCTGTTCTGCATTATTCGTATCACTTCACTCCCAAGTCACATTTACTATCCCATGCCACATGAGGACCTCCTTGCATGAGAATATTCTACTATCGTAAGATTTTGCTGATTCTCATCAAATGTATATCATGTGCATCCCACTCACTCATACTTCTAACCAGCATCCCCCTTTTAAATAAAAGTTTTGTCATCTCCCCTGAGGACACGTCATCCATCCCCACACCATACCCCTAAGGTAATATGAGAATTCCATTTCTGGTCCCTCTCCTTGTCCCATTTGGGTAACTGATATTTAGATGCTACATGAGTCCTCTTCCCTCTTTCTTTCTTAATGTGGCTTTCCCAGGCAGACCTTCATGTGAAGACATCTTTGAGTCTCTTTTCCAGCCCACTCCTCCATTCTTTACAGTCTGAGTCTTCTCTCCAGCTCACAGAACTGTCCTTGGTGATGGCATTATTATGTGTCAGTTTGAGGGCAGATGATGTCACTGATATATCAAGGAAAAAAATTCATCTCAACTCTCAAGGAACAAGAACCCTCTAAAAGGAATGCCTGATCTTGAATTTTGAGACACAATAGACTTAGAACCCAGTGCTCATTGTTCTACAGTGGTGATTTTCCTAGAATATAATATTGGTTAGTACAGCATAGAATAACTTTGGTTTTTTAAATCCCCTTATGTACTTTGGCCACCTCATGCGAAGAGTTGACTCATTGGAAAAGACTCTGATGCTGGGAGGGATTGGGGGCAGGAGGAGAAGGGGACAACAGAGGATGAGATGGCTGGATGGCATCACTGACTCGATGGACGTGAGTGTGGGTGAACTCCGGGAGTTGGTGATGGACAGGGAGGCCTGGCGTGCTGAGGTTCATGGGGTCACAAAGAGTCGGACACGACTGAGCGACTGATCTGATCTGATCTGATCTGTCCTCTTAGATAAAAATTATTTCATTTTCTCTGAGAAAACAATTTTCCCCCAAGTAGTGATTAAACTGTTTTACCCTTGAGGAGGAAAAAATAATTTAATATTCTGTTAATATTTATATTAACATCAGACTTTGTTATGTAAATTGTAGCTAATTCAGGCACTTGGGTCTAGATGCAGAGTTTTGAGTCAAGTTGCAGTGATTTTTTTCTTGATGTGGGAAACTAGTGTTTCTTCTTCTCTCTTGAGAAGCTTGTATGACCAGTGTTTCTTTGTGGGAGGATGTCAAGTCTTTTGCAGGGTCTCGCTCCCACACTGTGCTGAACACTTTAAATGCCATTTCCTATGATCCCACCCTTAACACTTCCTACTCCATGTTTCTCAGATCATCTCATGTGCTCCCTAAGCTGCACACAGTGTGCATTCACAGCCATCAAACCCATGAACCTTGGCAAACCATCTAAACCAAATTAGAGGAAAATGCAGAAAACTGATGAATAGAAGACAGTGTCCAGTCCAGTGAACCAATTCAGTTATCATGTATTTGCTTACCTTCACTGGGCTTCCCTTGTGGCTCAGCTGGTAAAGAATCCGCCTGCAATGCGGGAGACCTGGGTTCGATCCCTGGTTTGGGAAGATCCCCTGGAGAAGGGAAAGTCTACCCACCCCAGTATTCTGGTCTATACTTTAGACTCACATGGGTTGGCATGAAACCATCTTTGTGCAAAGACCAGCCTGACTCCTTTTACTTTTCTGCAGGAGAGGTCAGGGTTTGTGTAGGTGATACTTAAGCCAAAACAGCAGAGGCAGTGGGTCATGATCAGAGGTGCCACCTGGGGAGCTGGGGACTTAGCAGACCAGAACCACCCTGTAGAACCTAGCCTGAGTTTTGAAGTCCCAGGTCTCAGGGGTCATTTCTCTACCAGACAGAATCAGTTGATCTGGTCCCTGAGAAGCAGTTCCTGCTGGTGGTGCTGCCAAGCTAGACGACACTGGTTTATTTTAGTTTTAGTTTTAGAGCTCCTGGTGGGAATTTCAACTCAAGAATGTGAATGCTGCACACAAGGGCAGTTCCCACTGTCTGGGCAGCAAATGCAAAGTAGGAAGGAGAGGCAAGTTGTCCTCTCTGTCTCTCAGCCATCTGTGGGGTTCTCTGTGGACCCCAAGAGACTGAAGGGACCCTACAATTGACAAGGCCTGCCCTCAAACGATAAACCCATCTGTAAAGCCTTGAAAACTTTACAGGCTTCTCCTACAAGTTCTTCTTATAAGATACACCAGCACATACAGAATATTCTCTTCTCCTTTAGGTCTGTTCTTATCATTCAGGTTTCTCCAAGAAAGTGGGAAGTCATATTCTATAGATACCCAAACTGAATCTCAAATGCTCAGTTTTCTGTTCATCTATGTTAATTATTTTGTATTGTCTGTGACTATGCAACCTGAAGTTATGGCCTACACTTAACCACACTAGCTTTGCTAAAGGCATTTGGCATGATGTAAGTTTCAATTAATTTTTATAGGCTCCTTTCCTAACCTCCAAACCAACTCCGTCAGCTACACACATGTACTTTCCTGAGGGGAACACACACATACTGGTTTCTCTCAAGTTCTTTGCCGAGACTTTTTCACTTCCTACTTGATGGATGAAGTCAGCTTTCCCCTGCTGTTTCTTAATTTTTTTATGGGGGTCACAGAACCACTCTAGATCTGCTGAATACTGTAGACCCACTCCTCATGTAACTGCATATGCAAACTAATTCATACTGGCAGGTTATTTTATGACTCCCTGACCTCTGCATGAACCCCAGGGCTAGGATCCAGTGACTGTGAGAAAACCTCACCTCCTAGTGAAAGTGAAAATCTGCCCATCAGATGGCAAAATATGAAGAGAGAATTTTCATGGTGGAAAATAATTTGATTGCTTCAGGTGGCAGTGAAAGTAATAATTCTTATTATTTAATCAGTCTGGATTCAGAATTCAGAGGAATATCCAAATATTAATTACCTAAAAAAAAATAGTAGAATTGAGGGTTAGTCTTAGACTTTTCCATAATAGCACATACAGAAGTTATTATTATTTTTTGGTTAATTTTGATTCATATTCCCCCCTGGGTAACTATAAGTTGTTCATAAGAAACATGTTAATCTATCAGGAATTAAATGGCTCTTCCTTGTTCTTCATATTTTGAGAGCTTTTGCTGTATTAAAAGTGATCTAGATAGTTTTACCTTGCAACTTATTTTTTAATTCTGTTGAGACATAAAACAATTTATAGTAATTGTTGGTTATATGAAGGGTCATAATAAGCAATCGTATGAGTTCTTATTCAAATTGCAAGCTGCTTGTATTGTCTCATAACTTCAAACAAATCAGCCTGTGCAGAGCCATTTTCTCTAGCTATATAATATGTTGAAAATATGAATAATAACCCTTACATTTACATCAAATTTTGGCCTTTGAGACAAGAATATAATAACATATTATAAAATAGATTTAGCTGGCATCTTATCATAATTCTCTGGTCTAATTAATACATTTGAAACCACTAATACAAAAACTGCTTATATATTTGACGCTGAAGCATAATGGGAGTCATTAAGTTACATTCACAAATGTTGTATATGTGTCATGTTTTACTCCCATTATTTAAGGTTGACAATTTATGTTTGCTAGATCTGATAAGCCTATACTCAGAGCACTTTGTAACAGGTTTACTATTAAATAAATTTCATAGACAGTATAAAAACTTAAAATGCAGAAAAATACAAAGTAGGAAATTAAAAGTACCAATATTCCTATCCCCAGGGTCTCTGTATAATGAGAGGGATTTCTCTCCATAGGGAAGTTTAACCTCTATCATGATAGCAGGAGTTTTTAGTTTTCAGTTATCTATCATGTCTTATGCTTTCTCCTTTTCATTTCAATATGACCATCCTTTCTAATTCCTAATTTTTAATAAATGCTGGAGAGGGTGTGGAGAAAAGGGAACCCTCTTAGACTGTTGGTGGGAATGCAAACTAGCACAGCCACTATGGAGAACAGTGTGGAGATTCCTTAAAAAACTGGAAATAGAACTGCCATACAACCCAGCAATCCCACTGCTGGGCATACACACTGAGGAAACCAGAATTGAAAGAGACACATGTACCCCAATGTTCATCACAGCACTGTTTACAATAGCCAGGACATGGAAGCAACCGAGATGTCCATCAGCAGATGAATGGATAAGAAAGCAGTGGTACATATACACAATGGAGTATTACTCAGCCATTAAAAAGAATACATTTGAATCAGTTCTAATGAAGTGGATGAAACTACAGAGTAAAGTAAGCCAGAAAGAAAAACACCAATACAGTATACTAACGCATATATATGGAATTTAGAAAGATAGTAACAATAACCCTGTATACGAGACAACAAAAGAGACACTGATGTATAGAACAGTCTTGTGGACTCTGTGGGAGAGGGAGAGGGTGGGATGATTTGGGAGAATGGCATTGAAACATGTATAATATCATATATGAAACGAGTCGCCAGTCCAGGTTCGATGCATGATACTGGATGCTTGGGGCTGGTGCACTGGGATAACCCAGAGGGATGGTACAGGGAGGGAGGAGGGAGGAGGGTTCAGGATGGGGAACACATGTATACCTGTGGTGGATTCATGTTGATCTATGGCAAAACCAATACAATGTTGTAAAGTTTAAAAATAAAATAAAACTAAAAAAAGAAAAATTTAAAAAAAAGAAAAATAAAAAATATGGACTACTTTCTGTAAGGTATATATGATGTGTAAAACCATTTTTATTTAAACTCAAATATAGAATATTGGATAGGAGTTTGGACTTTGAGTCACCACTTTTTCCAGAATTGGCCATGTCACTTTCATTCTGTGTGAAGTTGTGTATCTCCCTTTTTTTCATCTTTATCTCCTATAAAATGGGGGAAATTGTCATACCACTGTCATAAGGAAGAACAGTTATCTAAATGGGGAGTGTATGAATAAATATATGTGAAGTTCTTAGTGCAATATCTGGTATTTAATAAATAACTATTATGCCAGCTCTTACTGGGAATGCTGGTGGTGCTTTTGAATAAAAACCATTTTTTTTTCTGATCGTAAGTTTTTTTATAATGCTTATTCAGAAACAGTATTTACATATGCTAATTAGGAAGAGAAAATACCTTCTCTTAAATAGTAGTTTCCTCCTATTCTTTCAGTAAGTTCAGTTGCTCAGTCGTGTCCAACTCTTTGTGACCCCACGGACTGCAGCACACCAGGCTTCCCTGTCCATCATCAACTCCTGGAGCTTGCTCAAACTCATGTCCATTACGTTGGTGATGCCATCCAAACATCTCATTCTCTGTCATCCCCTTCTCCTCCTGCCTTCAATCTTTCCCAGGATCGCTGTCTTTTCCAATGAGTCAGTTCTTCACATCAGGTGGCCAAAATATTGGAGCTTTAGCTTCAGTATCAGTCCTTCCAAAGAATACTCAGGACTGATTTCCTTTAGGATTGACTGGTTTGATCTCCTTGCAGTCCAAGAGACTCTCAAGAGTCTTCTCCAAAACCATAGTTAAAAAGCATCAATTCTTCAGTGCTTAGCTTTCTTTATAGTCCAACTCTCACATGCATACATGATTACTGGAAAAACCATGTCAGTAAAGTCACATCTCTGCTTTTTGCTATACTGTTTAGGTTGGTCATAGCTTTTCTTCAAAGGAGCAAGCGTCTTTTAATTTCATGGCTGCAGTCACCATCTGCAATGGAGCAGAGAAAATTGGAGCTCTGCTCTTGGACCCCAAGAAAATAAAAGTCTCTCATCTAAAGTTTCCCCATCTATTTGCCATAAAGTGATGGGACCAGATGCCATGATCTTGGTTTATTCAGTGTTGAGCTTTAAGCCAACTTTTTCACTCTTCTCTTGCACTTTCATTAAGAGGCTCTTTAGTTCTTTACTTTCTGTCAAAAGGGTGGTATCATCTGCGTATCTGAGGTTATTGATATTTCTCCCAGCAGTCTTGATTCCAGCTTGTGCTTCATCTAGCCTGGCATTTTGTGTGATGTACTCTGCATATGTTAAATAAGCAGGATTACAATACACAGCCTTGACATACCCCTTTCCCATTCTTTATCTACCATCAATAGTTGACAGTGTTAAACTTTTCTATAGTTATAAATATATAGAGAGAGATACATGTGAAAGTGAAATTCACTGAGTTGTGTCTGACTCTTTGTGACCCCATGGACTATACTGTCCATGGAATTCTCCAGGCCAGAATACTAAAGTGGATAGCCTTTCCCTTCTCCAGGGGATCTTCCTGACCCAGGGATCAAACCCAGGTCTTT
Source organism: Bison bison bison (assembly GCF_000754665.1). Lineage (NCBI taxonomy): Eukaryota > Metazoa > Chordata > Mammalia > Artiodactyla > Bovidae > Bison > Bison bison. The sequence goes on from NW_011494724.1 coordinate 1,304,787, forward strand.
TGCATTGCAGGCAGAATTTTTTACCAGCTGAGCTGTCAGGGAAGCCCAAGAATACTGGAGTGAGTAGCCTATCCCTTCTTCAGTAGGTCTTCCCACTCCAGGAATCAAACTGGGATTTCCTGCATTGCAGGCAGATTTTTTTACCAACTGAGCTATCAGGGAATTTGTATATATGCAAATCCACAAAATTTGTATAGATAATTTTAAAGAAATTATACTAAATGTTATGTTTTATAGAATCATGAATTTTTCACTTGATAAATGCCAGAAACATTTCTATGTCAATGTGAGTAAACATTCTCTTTATAAAGGTTTTATACATTTTTTCCTATAATTTAAAAATTCATTTGTATCCTAAAGTTTTATTCCTGCTATGAAGGAAAGCTATTAATTTTTGTATTTTTATCTTATAACAGGTTCCCTTACTGAATTTTCCTGTTTGTTTTCTTAGTTTTATTCAGTTTATTCTTTAGAATTTCTAGGTAGACATCATATCAAGAGCAAAAAATTTAATTATGTCTTATTCTAATACTTTTCATCCCTTTTTCTTTACTGCATTGGCCAAAATTGCCATTATATGTTGAATAACTATAAATGGTATCTTCCTTATTTAACTCTTGCCTTTGCTAGGAATGCTCTTTTCATTTAAATGAAAAATTTGTTTGCTGAAACCTTAGAATCATTCTTGGATAATTTGCATTCAATCTGTTAACAAATTCAGTTGGAAATACCCTCAAAATATATGCTCCAGTTCCGTTTATATATATCCACTACTACTTTGTAGGTCAAGTCACCATGATGTTTTACCTGGCACTGCAGTACTTGCTAAGAGTTCTGTATGTATCCACCTTTTCTTCTTTGTAATCTGTTGTTCCTAAACAGAATGATCTTTTTCAAATGTAAAGCTAGTCTTGTCAATGCCATGGTTAAGTTTCCAGGCATTGTAATCATATTTAGAATAAATTCCAAATTTTTGCAAAATTTCCACACGACTTATCCTTGACAACCTCTCCAGGCTTATTTCCTAAAACTCTTAGTTGTTCCCATTCTGTTCTCAATCTTGCTAAACTGGTCTTCCTGTTGTTCCTCAAACACACCAACAAGGCTTCTGCCTCCAGTCCCTTGAATTTCCCTCTTTCTGGAATATTCTATACCGTGATATTCCTGAACCTCATTCCTCACTGTGTATATATAGACCCATGCTCCTTCAGTTCAGTTCAGCCACTCAGTCATGTCCTACTCTTTTTGACCCCATGGACTGCAGCCTGCCAGGCCTCCCTGTCCGTCACCAACTCCCAGTGTTTACTCAAAATCACATCCATCATGTCGGTGATGTCATCCAACCATCTCATCCTCTGTCATCCCCTTCTCCTTCCGCCTTCAATCTTTCCCAGCATCAGGGTCTTCCAAGGAGTCAGTTCTTTGCATCAGGTGGCAAAAGTATTGGAGTTTCAGCTTCAACATCAGTCCTTCCAATGATTATTCAGGACTGATTTCCTTTAGGATGGATTGGTTGCACCTGCTTGTAGTCCAAGGGACTCTCAAGAGTATTCTCCAACACCACAGTTCAAAAGCATCAATTCTTTGGCACTCAGCTTTCTTTATAGTCAAGTTCTCACATCCATGCATGACTACTGGAAAAACCATAGCTTTGACTAGATGGACTATTGTTGATTAAGTAATGTCTCTGCTTTTTAATATGCTGTCTAGATTGGTCATAGCTTTTCTTCCAAGGAGTAAGCATCTTTCAATTTCATGGCTTCAGTCATCATCTGCAGTGATTTTGGAGCCCCCCAAAATAAAGTCTCTCACTGTTTCCTTTGTTTCTCCATCTATTTGCCATGAAGTGATGGGACCAGATGCCATGATCTTAGTTTTCTGAATGTTGAGCTTTAAGCCAACTTTTTCACTCTCCTCTTTCACTTTCATCAAGACACTCTTTAGTTCTTCTTCACTTTCTGCCATAAGGGTAGTGTCATCTGCATATCTGAGGTTATTGATATTTCTCCCAGCAATCTTGATTCCAGCTTGTGCTTCCTCCAGCCCAGCGTTTCTCATGATGTACTCTGCATATGAGTTAAATAAGCAGGGTGACAATATACAGCCTTGACGTACTCCTTTCCAGATTTGGACCTAGTCTGTTGTTCCATGTCTAGTTCTAACTGTTGTTTCTTGACCTACATACAGATTTCTCAAGAGGCAGGTCAGGTGGTCTGGTATTCCCATCTCTTTCAGAATTTTCCACAGATTGTTGTGATCGCCACAGCCCATGCTCCTTAGAGCAATATTTTCTAGCCACCTTACCTGGAGGTGCATTTCATTCACTATAGTCTTTGTCCTTTTGCTCAGGTTTTGTCTTCCTAACAATTAAAAACCCTTGACATTATATTATACAGTAATTTGTTTGTTTATTATTGTTTCTTTGTTAGGATATAAACTCTTTGGAAGTCTGTCTTTATGTTGTTTATTGCTTTGTCTTCCCTGGTTATAACAGTGCCTAGGGCATAGTAGGAACTCCATGCACGCTATTTTTAGGATGAATCAATCAATCGGTACAGTACTTTTCAAGTGCAATCATGGAACGTCACATTTACCTTGGCATTTTAAAGACTCTTAGAAGTCTGGCAATTCTGTTTAACCTTGTTTAAGGCCTTCCTGTTTCACATAATTTTTTAAACGTGATAAACTTTTTCCCCAATATATCACTAGTAAAAGCTTATACAATCTTGCTCTGTTGAACCTGAATTGGGAACCCAGCTTTGTTGTTCTCACTCTTTCTCTGTTTTTTATGCTATCCTTATCAGATTTTGAGGTAAGAGTCCTTCCAGCTTTAAAATTAAGTGGAAATTTTAAGCTTCTCCGTATGATCTGAAACAGTTTTAAAGTTAAAATAAGGTCATTAATTATTTCCTTGAAATCTTGAGAGAAACTTAAAATATCTAGATCTAGTGTCAATGGTCAAGGTTATAATTTGACAGTCTTCTGTGTTTCTCTAAGATCTGGAAGATTTTATACCTTTTCATAAATTATTAAATTTCATTTTTTCTGGGAATTAAATCACTTAATATGGTTTATGTATGGTATAATATTTATATAATTTTCTCATATTTTAAAGTCTTTGTGTATATGCTTTTATGGTTCTTTTATCATTCCTAATGTTTATGTGTCTGTGTTTTTCATTATTTGGTTACATTTTGGTCTCTTGGTAAATATGCCAGAGTTTATATGTTATATCTGTCTCTATTACTTGGTTTTATTTATTAATACAGCTATTTGGTGGTAGGGAGACTTGGTTCTAATACGTTTTTAACTCCTTTCATGTGGTTTAATAAATTCCTCCATGAGGGAAATTTGTTTTCACTTTAGTTGAATTATAGGAAAAAAAAAGTCTCTAGGAGTCTACACTTCAGAATATATTGAGATTCTCACATAATAGAGCAAGCTCATTTTTGGTAAATTTTCATTTTATAAATGTTTTGGAACATGTATAGGACACAGGTTTTATTTATATTTATAGTCAAGCCAGATAACTGCATTATCAATGTTCTCTTTAATTTTTGATGGTACTTTAAATTATTAAAACAATCATATTGATTGTCCTTTATTTCTACTAATTTTTGATTTACACATTCTTGTGCTGTATTAACTGAAGTATGAAACTTTATGACCATTAAATCAAATTTGTGAGATATTCGCTTCTATGGTCATGACTAAAGCTGGCCTGGACTTGTGTCCTTTTTCTACTACTTTTGTTGAGTTTTAATAACAAAGTTATGTTAGTCTCATAAAAGAAGGAGCCCAAAAGAGATGTATCTTCTTTTTCCTATTCTCTAGAAGACTTTGTGTAAGATATCTTTTCAATATCTTTGATAGAACTTGCTGGAAAATCCATCTAAACCCATAGTTTTTTTGTGGGAAAGTTTTACTGGACTTTATAAATGAATTCAGTTCAACTTCTAATTATGTTTTGTTAAAGAAATATTTATGCTTACTTCATACTTCCAACATTGTTATTGAGAGGTCAAAATCAGTCTGTGTTGTTCCTACCTATTTAGTCTTTGCATTTAAGATTTTCTTGATGTCTTTGTTTTCTGCAGCTTCACTCTGATGTATATAGGTCTGGATTTGCTTTTACTTATCCTATGAATTTTTCTTAAGGCTTATTGAATAAGAATTGTTTTCTTTCATCAATCTGAATTAAAATATCCGTTCATTTTAAACACTGCTTCTTTCCTATTCTTCTGGAAATCAAATTAATGTATGTTACACTATGTCTTTTAATGTCTCTTACCTTGTCCAATGTATGTTTCATGTTTTTATCTCCCCACATTTCATTCCAGCTGTTTTCTTTTAATCTATCTTCTAGTTTTTTAATTTTCTCTTTAGTAGTGTTAAACTCACCTATCAAGTCCTTAATTGTATTATTGCATTGTTCATTTCTACAACTTCCAGTTAATTTTCAAGTCTTTAGTGTCAGATTTTACTTTTTTCCAATTGCTTATTATAATACTTAAATTCAGCTTCTATCTCATTGATCATAGTAACTACATTACTTTATATGTAAAGTATATTACATAATTCATAAACACAGATTTTATTTCGGTTGTCTATGGTTTGTGTTGATTTTAACTATTGTTGCCTTTTTTCTGTATTATATAGTCTTTTATTATTTGCTAAAAATTTTATTTGAAAATTTATTTTTGAGGAATAATTTGAGACTTATATATCTTCTAACAGAGAAGAATATGCTTTTTTAGTGACCGGTACTTAAGAGTGAAAGTGGTCTTAGATCAAGGCTTAGGGATTTTCTAAGTTACCTAGTTGGCCTGTCAGAACGTCCTAACGTAAGAGTGCAGCCCCCAAGTTTCCCCACCACCAATAGAGTATATGCTGCGTTAAGTTTCTACCTTTAGTGAGTGAAAGTCGCTCAGTTGTGTCCGATTCTTTGCAACCCCATGGACTGTTATAGTCCATGGAATTCTCCAGGTCAAAATACTGGAGTGGGTAGCCTTTCCTTTCTCCAGGGGATCTTCCCAACCCAGGGACCAAACCTAGGTCTTCCACATTGCAGGCAGATTCTTTATCAGCTGAGCCTCAAGGGAGACCCAAGACTACTGGAGTGGGTAGCCTATTCCTTCTCCTGTGGACCTTTCTGACCCAAGAATCGAACCAATGGTTCCTGCATTGCAGGCAGATTCCTTACCAACTGGTCTATGCGGGAAGCAAATAACTTTTCTACCTTTGGTGGGCACTAAATTCAGATTCATTCTTCCAGCTCCTGAAATTTACATAAAATATCTACTTGCCTTTCAGTGCTTACCCCCCCAAATAGACAAATTAGTATAAAAGCATCAGCCAGGGAAGAAGGAATACTCTTCAGGATATTGAATCCTGGTGTCTTCAGCACCTAAATCTTGCCGTTTCTCAATTTCAGGAACTCCCCCTCTCAGGTGCTTCTCCTACATAGGCAGTGTGCCTGAAAAGAAGGTCCCTAATGGATCTCTTTTTATTTTATCTTCTCAACAAGAAATTCCATGATGTCTTCTTGGGTGTTTGATGTTATTGCTGCTACTGCTAAGTCACTTCAGTAGAGCCTGACTCTGTGCGACCCCGTAGACGGCAGCCCACCAGGCTCCCGTCCCTGGGATTCTCCAGGCAAGAACACTGGAGTGGGTTGCCATTTCCTTCTCCAATGCATGAAAGTGAAAAGTGAAAGTGAAGTTGCTCAGTCATGTCTGACTCTTCAAAACCCCATGGATTGCAGCGCACCAGGCTCCTCCATCCACGGGATTTTCCAGGCAAGAGTACTGGAGTGGGGTGCCATTGCCTTCTCTGGTTTGATGTTATTGGGCTGGCCCAAAAGTTTGTTTGGGTTTCCTGTAAGATGTTACAGAAAAAAACCCAAACTGAAATTAAGATGTTTTCTGGCTTTTTCACCAAATATTTTGGTGGTCTTCATGGGGTGATGCCAATGGCCTAGTCTGTCAT
>NW_011494724.1:1310874-1321606 GCF_000754665.1 Bison bison bison
GGAAGAAGGAATACTCTTCAGGATATTGAATCCTGGTGTCTTCAGCACCTAAATCTTGCCGTTTCTCAATTTCAGGAACTCCCCCTCTCAGGTGCTTCTCCTACATAGGCAGTGTGCCTGAAAAGAAGGTCCCTAATGGATCTCTTTTTATTTTATCTTCTCAACAAGAAATTCCATGATGTCTTGTTGGGTGTTTGATGTTATTGCTGCTACTGCTAAGTCACTTCAGTAGAGCCTGACTCTGTGCGACCCCGTAGACGGCAGCCCACCAGGCTCCCGTCCCTGGGATTCTCCAGGCAAGAACACTGGAGTGGGTTGCCATTTCCTTCTCTGGTTTGATGTTATTGGGCTGACCCAAAAGTTTGTTTGGGTTTCCTGTAAGATGTTACAGAAAAAAACCCAAACTGAAATTAAGATATTTTCTGGCTTTTTCACCAAATATTTTGGTGGTCTTCATGGGGTGATGCCAATGGCCTAGTCTGTCATAAGCACAAGTGGAAACCTCTGTGTATGTTTATGTGTATGAGTTTGTGTGACTGTAATAATTAGCTTTCTTTTTTTTTGTTTTACTATTTTTTATTATACTTTATGCCAGCAGGTTGAACAATATGCTGAACACGGAATTTTTATTTTTTTTAATTTTATTTTTATTATAATTTTTTTTTTTTTTTACTTTACAATATTGTATTGGTTTTGCCATACATCAACATGCATCTGCCACAGGTGTACACGTGTTCCCCATCCTGAACTCCCTCCCATCTCCCTCCCCATACCATCCCTCTGGGTCATCCGAGTGCACCAGCCCCAAGCTTCCTGTATCCTGCATCGAACCTGGACTGGCGATTCATTTCTTATGATATTATACATGTTTTAATGCCATTCTCCCAAATCACCCCCCCTCACAGAGTCCAAAAGATTGTTCTATACACCTGTGTCTCTTTTGCTGTCTCACATACAGGGTTGTCATTACCATCTTTCTAAATTCCATATATATGTGTTGGTATACTGTATTGGTGTTTTTCTTTCTTTTAAAAACTCATTTCTAGTACCAGTCTATTTCAGTTCAAGCTCTTTCTTCTGGTGGCAACTTGTTATTCTCCTTTTAAATGATGAGTTTCTGTCATGTTTAATGACTTTTCGTTGACTGCTCATGTTGAAAGCAGATCTAGACAGTTGAGTATTAGTGACTGATAAAGTCTCCATTTGCAGTCCTGTTGCCTTCATCACTTGAAATATGCTCAGGTATATTGGATGAAAATAGACAGTTAGGCATGCCCCGTCATAAGCGAGTGATCCACTCTCTTATGGATCCACTACATGGATTTATAGATGAACTTCACCACCACACTTTGGGCAATTAATGCCAGCAAAAGGCAAAGAAGTGGACATTTTCCATGTTCAGTACAAACTAGGCATTATAAAAAGAGATAGTCTGGTATTCCCCTCTATATCACTTTCAAACTTACAATTTCCACAGGCCTTTGAAGAAAGTTAACAGCATGGGCTGGAGAAGGCAGTGGCACCCCACTCCAGTACTCTTGCCTGGAGAATCCCATGGACAGAGGAGCCTGGTAGGCTGCAGTGCATGGGATCGCGAAGAGTCAGACACGACTGAGCAACTTCACTTTCACTTTTCACTTTCATGCATTGGAGAAGGAAATGGCAACCCACTCCAGTGTTCTTGCCTGGAGAATCCCAGGGATGGCAGAGCCTGATGGGCTGCTCTCTACGGGGTCGCACAGAGTTGGACACGACTGAAGTGACTTAGCAGGAGCAGCAGCAGCAGTATGGGCACTGAAGCCACATAACCTGAGCTCTCACTTATTAGTTGTGTAATTTGGGTCAAGTAATATAGTCCCTCTATACTTCATGCTTCTAATCTCAAGATAATAATAGTACCTCCTTGGATTACTAAAGGAAGTACAATTAGAGCGATGCATGGCATTTAAGTAGTAAATGCTCAATAAATGTTGACTGTCCTCATGTCCCATGTGAGCTTTAAACACATAGGTTTAAAATTCCTTTTCTTTTTTTTTCCCATTGCTAGATATCATGATTTATGTGAGATTGTTCTGAATATTTAATACAAAATTTTCCCATACAACTATTTTGCTGATAGTTATTTAAAATCCTTTTATTTTATCAATGTTTGATAAAAGAACAAAATATTGAACTTCCTCAGGCTATTAGAGTAACCTGAGCACCACAATTCTACATCTTTCTAGATAACAGAAAATTTTCTGGTTTTAATTTATAATTTTATGTCAAATTATTATACCCTAAATTATTTTCTTCAAATTTCTTTATGGTTGGCTTTTGTTAATCAGGTTACATTTAGTCAGTTAGATAATTGGCACTTGGAAGTTTTGCTGTTCAAAAGAAATGATCTCCTTTTGGCATCTAAAACAAAGGATATAATTTGTAGTAAGCAGGCTATCCTTGTCTTCTGGTGGTGGAGTCTGCTCAACTTTAAATGACTTATTCAGTTAGAAGCTAATTAATGTGTTAAAAACTCTAGTTGAAAAGGTTGGCAACATCTATAATCAGATGAGTAATTTACTAGAGATAGAAATTATAAGACATGATCTGATGGAAATGCTAGAAATTACGTGCGGATATAATCAAGGTTAAATGAGATCCTAATGGTAGGGAGTCTGATCCAGTAGGATGAGTATCTTTATAAGACACCAGAAGGTGGTGTCTTCTGTCCACGCACGTGCACAGTGAAGGCCCAGGAGAGGACATGGTGAGGAGGCAGCTGTCTGCAGGCTAGGCAGAGAGCCCTCACCGGGACCTGAGGTGGTAGCATCTTCATCTAGGACTTTTAGCCTCCAGAATTGTGAGAAAATAAATTTCTGTTGTTTAAGGTATCCAAGATATATTATTGTTGTTGTTATGGAAGCCTGAGCAGACTCAAATAGTTGGGTAGAATTTATAGAGAATTCCAATTAGAGAAAATCTGAGCAAATACATGGAAGAAAGAATAAGGTTTATCAGGGTATGTGCAAGTGAATTAGTGGTGCTTGAACATTAAAACAAGACTGTGATGAATGAATAAGAATGGCAATAATGAGTAAATAATGATAAATAAATTGAGTCATTTCATGGAAGCCCTTAAATTCCATACTGAGGAACTTGGATTTTGTCCTAAAAAAGCAGATGAGAATTAAGTAATAAATTCACAAGATAACATTTATGGGGTTTTTTTTCATATGTGTTATTACTTTATTTCACAGAAAGTAGCAACTTTCTGTGAATGAGAAGGATTATTTTTATTTTCACATTATAGACAACATAATTATCATTTTTAATCAACAATTGTAGGCCATGTGAATGATGAATTTTTGTGGACATAAACTGAGGGAGAGGAGATCATTAGGAAGCTATTCTAGTCTTCAAGATAATAGACAACAAAGGCTTAAACCACTATACTGGAGGTAAAGATGGAAAGAGCTGACATGGATCTAAATACCCCTGTAGGTAAAAATAACATCTCATTGTTGTCTTTGAGGTAAAAATTAAGAGAACAAGAGATGTAAGGGATTCTTTGCAGGCAGAAACAGATCCCAATTTTTAAATACATGATGCATACACAATTTGGGAGATTATTTTAATGGAAAATAATACATAATTATAAAATACCCGCCCCCCTGGTTTGGCTCCATGATAAATTCACCTCCATGGGTAGATTTATGCTTAAATGTCTGGATAGATCTTGTGCCGTTAGTTCTGCTCACATTCATATGGAAAGGGCACATATGGGGAAGGGGGGGCAGCGAATGGGTTTGGTTTTGGTCATCCCCATATAGGCATCAGAGAAGCAGTTAGAAATGTTTGAAAGGATGCTCGACATAATAGTCTGAAGCTTTTGAAATCTGAATTTGCAGAATAAGTATATTAATTTAGGAGTCATCAGAGATTAAGCAGAAGTTAAAACTAAGTAAAACAATTGGATCATCCAAAGAAGACATTCAAGTATGAAATTTTGAGGAACACTTTAACAGATGCAGAGACTCAATGAGAGAACAATAACATTTTAGTTCAGTGGTCTAGGTATTAAATAACAGCAGTGCTGAAGGGAATTGAAGTGTGTTATTTCAGAAATTTTAGTTGACCAGGAAGACTAGAACAATTTGACAACAGAGGGATGAATGAAAAGCATGAACGAGGATGATAATGAGTTATAGCGCTCGGGCCAGTTGAGTAGATGAAATTGGCATACTAATGTGGGAAGTCAGAACAGTTTTTGAAAAAATGGCTAATTTGAAGTGACTTCAGAATATCATAATAGAAATGTCTATTAGCAGTTGGAAATGCATCCAGCAATTGCTGACTTTGAGCTCGATATTATCTTTGTCTTTATTTTCCAATGTAAAGGGGAAAGTTCCAAAATGTAATATCACTTGTCTAGTGCCTGGTACTCCTATAGAAGGTGAGTTCAGAATCATCAGCCAGTCAGTGGTATTCTAAGCTCTAGGAGTGGGGAAAGTTACTGCAAGAATATTCAAAGGATGCCCACAGACAGAATCCTAGAGAATACCAAGAGCCAAGAGAATAGAGGATAAAAGCCAACCAAAAAGCTTTTGCTCTCTATTTCTCTCTTCCCTCACTCCCTGGCAAGCACCAAGTTGCTTTCTTCCTCTGTGGATTTATATATTCTGGATATTTTATGCAAATTATATAATATGTGACCTTTTGTGTTTGGCTTCTTTTACTTGGCATAACATTTTTGAAGTTTAGCCAAGTTTGTACCTTGTATCAGTATTTCATTTTTGTGGCTGAATAATATTCTGTTCTGTGTCTGTGCCACAATTTATTTATGTATTCACCCACTGATGAACATATGGGTTGTTTCCACCTTTTAGCTATTAAAATAGGACAACTGTGAACATGCATTAATTTGAATACCTGTTTTTGATTATTTTGCGTATATACCTAGAATTGTTGGTGCAAGTAAAATTCTTTAACTTTCTGAAGATTCCTGAACTGTTTTCCACAGGGAGTTAACCATTTTATATTTCTACCAGTAATGTGTACATTTTCTAATTTCTTCATATCCTTGCCAACACTTATATCTATTTGCTTGTTTATTTGATAACCGCTCTTGTGAGTATGGGCTTCCCTCGTGGCTCAGACGGTGAAGAATCAGCCTGCAATGAGGGATACCTGGGTTTGATCCTTGGGTTGGGAAAATCCCCTGGAGGAGGGCATGGAACCCACTCCAGTATTCTTACCTGGAGAATCCCATGGACAGAGGAGTCTGGCGGGCTGCGGTCCATGGCGTCGCAGAGTCAGACATGACTGAATGATTAACACTTTCACTTGTGGGTTAAGGCAGTACCTCATGATTCTGATTTGCATTTCTGTGATGATTAATGATGTTGAACATCTTTTTGTGTGCTTGTCAGACATTTGTATATCTCCTTCGGAGAAATTTCATTCAGTTCAAGTCTCTGGTCATTTTTTAATTGGCTTGTTTTTATTTTGTTATTGAATTGTACATGTATTTTTGTGTTTTAAAGAATAAATCCTTGTCAGATATGTGATTTGCAAGTATTTTCACCCCAATCTGTAGGTTGTTTTTCACTCTTTTGGTACTGTTCTTTGCATGAAAAATTAGATTGATTTTTCATTATAATCCAGTATATCGTACTTGATGCACAAAATCATAGTCATAGCATAATGCACATTCTTCTCAAGTGTACATGAAACATTCAATAGGATAGAGCATATGTTAGGCCAATTTATTTACTTTTTTTTGTTTTGTTGTTTGAGCATTCAGTGTCAATTTAAGAATCCTTTGCTAAACCAAGGTCATAAAGACTTACTCCTAGGGACTTCCCTGGAAGTTCAGTGGTTAAGATTCCCTGCTTCCAATGCAAGGGGTGTGAGTTCAGTCCCTGTCAGGGAGCTAAGATTCCATAGCAAAGCCAAAAATAATTTTTTCTATAACTTTAGTTCTTAATTTAGATCACTGATCCATTTTTAGTTAATTTTTATATATAATATGGGGTAAGGGTCCAACTCCTTTCTTTTATATGTGGGTATACAGTTAGTACCCTCATACCATTTGTTCAAAAGACTGTCTCTATCCCATTTAAGTGATCTTGGTACCCTTGTTGAAAATCACCTGGTCATAGAGTTAAAAATCTTTTTCTGGGCCCAATTTTGTTTCATTGCTGTGTATATATTTATCCTTTCTCCAGCACCACACTGTTGGTATTACTTTAGTTTTGTAATTAGTTTTGAAATCTGGAGTGAATCCTCCAAATTTGTTCTTTTTCAAGATTATTTTGACAGTTTAACCAGTTTCAAGATTGTTTAACTTGAAATTTCATATGAATTTAAGAATTTGCTTTTCTATTTCTGTGAAAAAGGCTAATAGAGTTTTGATAGGATTGCTTTGAATTTGTAGGTCATTTTGCCATTTTAACAATATTAAGTCTTCAAATTCATGAACTTAGGTTATCTTTCCATTTCCTTAGATTTAAAAAAAATTATTTTCGTCAGCTATTACAGTTTTCAGCATAAAAGTCTTTCATGTCTTTGGCCAAGTTTATTCATAGGTATTTTATTCTTTTGGATACTACTGTAAATAGAATTATTTTCTTAATATCCTTTTTCATTCATTGCTGGTATGTAAAAGACAACTAATATTGTGCATGATCTTGTATCCTGCAACCTTTTGAATTTACTTATTATTCATAAAGAATATTGGCTTATCATTTTCCTATCTTGTGATATATTTTTCTGGCTTTGGTTTCATGGTAATACAGGCCTCATAGAATGAATTATGATGTTTTCCTTCCTGCTCTATTATTTTGGAAGAGTTTGAGAAAGATTGATGTTAATTCTTCTCTATATGTTTGGTAGAAATCACCACTGAAGCTTGATCCTGGACTTTTCTCTATTGGAAGGTTGATTACTGATAAAAAAAAAAAAAAAATCTCTTGTTCTAGGTATATGCAGATTTATTATTCTTCCCAATTCAGTTTTGGTAATTTATGTATTTCTGGTTTTTATTTCTCTAAGTAATCTAACTTTTGTGTATAGTTGTTTATGATATTCTTTTATAATCCTATTTATTTATTTTTTAATTTTAAATTTATTTTTTAATTGAAGGGTAATTGCTTTACAGAATTGTGCTGGTTTCTGCCAAACATCAAGTCAGTAGTAATATCCCCACTTTCATTTCTGATTTTCTTTTTGTGCATCTCTCTTCTCTTCTCTTAGTAAGTCTAGCTAAAAGTTTATCAATTGTTTATGTTTTTGAAGAATCTACTTTTGGTTTCATTGATTCTATTATTTTGTTATTCTTTATTTCATTTATCTCTACTCTTATCATTTACTTACTTCTGCTAGCTTTGCCTTTAGCTTGCCCTTGTTTTTCTAGTTCTTTAAGATATAAAATTTGATTATTGATTTGGGAATGTTTATTTTTGTTAATGTAAGCATGTACAGCTATAAACTTGCTTGTAAGCATTGCTTTTGCAGTGTTCCATAAATTTTGCTAATGTTGTTTTTGTTTTCCTTTGTTTCTGATTTCTCTTGTGATTAGTTCTTTGAGCTGTTGATTATTTGAGTGTGATTTTTAGTTTTACATACTTATGAATTTTCCAGTTTCCTTCCTGTTATTGACATCATTCCATTTCCATTGGAAAAGATAATTTTGATAATTGCAATCTTTTAAATTTATTGAGATCTGTTTTATGGCCTAACATATGCTCTATCCTTGTGAATGTTTCATGTACACTTGAGAAGAATGTGCATTACGCTATGACTATGATTTTGTGCATCAAGTACAATATATTGGATTATAATGAAAAACACTGTACAGTTATTAAAATATATGGGCTTCCCTCATAGCGCAGTTGGTAAAGAATCTGCTTGCAATGCATGAGACCTGGGTTTGATCTCTGGGTTGGGAAGATCCCCTGGAGAAGGGAAAGGCTACCCACTCCAGTATGAAAAACACTGTACAGTTATTAAAATATCTTCAAATGTTATGATATAATAATAAATGAGACTTTAATTAAAACCTTGAATAAGGTACCGTGCTCAATGAACATGAGTTTGAGTGAACTCCAGGAGTTGGTGATGGACAAGGAGGCCTGGCATGCTATGATTCATGGGGTCGCAAAGAGTTGGACACGACTCAACAACTAAACTGAACTGAACTGAATCTCAAAATTGTAATACATATGAACAGTATTTTAAGATACCTACATAATCTAATATGATATAAAAATATGTATCATTTCTTTTGGTGACAAAGTCATAGGTACTTAGTATTAATGGAATTAGTAATTAAAGGAAATAATACATTTCAGTTAAAGGTTAGCGAAAATAAAGATGCCACATTTTTCTGAAACTCATAGACATACTGAATTCTATCCCCACACCCTCTGTAGGCCTAAAAACCCTAAGTGAAGAACTTCATCTAATGGGTTTTTCTTTAATTTCAAAACACTGCTCTAAGCCATTGGTAAGTACTTTTTGGAGGTTAAAGGAAGGAGAATGGGCAACTCTACCTAGCCCTACCACAAGTCATCTCCATCCTAGAGAAGAGACTTACTTTTCCCTTCTGGCGACATCTCAGTCCCAAAGTAGAATCAAATCTCGGTGTCCTGATGGAAGGAAGAGGCTGAAGCTCTTGCTTCAGCTACCAGCATCATTGCCTACCCTCATAAAGTAGCTTTGGGGACAAATTCTTAGGCATTTACTATGATTAGAAAAAAGTCTCATTTCTGAGGCTTAATTAGTATTAGCAGCACCAAAAAGTCTCTGTAGAAATGGCCTTGGGTAAGAGCAAATTAGTGTTTTTAATTATTATCATTAAAAATGAATATTTACAGGAAATTGGGCTGAAGGCCATCTGGCCCAAGCACATTCCTAAGGGAGGCCATGAATCACTAAAGGGGTGAAAGGGAGAGCATGGTACAGAGGGGATGGAACTATTTATAGCTTCTCAAGGCTTCAGTTGAAGTCACCAGATAGAAAGGGCATTTAAAAGTTAAAGCAAGCATCAGAGACTCAGTATGAAGAATGTGAGTATTTTTTAAAGAAACATGTCCACACCTTAATATTAAAATGTGGTTATATATATATATTTCTTTCTTCACTCCCATGTATTTAATCTTTATTATTTCTTTTAATTGAGAGATGTAAAGTAAGCCCTTTAGACTTTATTTACATTGGCCTTGGCAGGTCATTTTATTTCAGTGGCTCTCTGTGAATAATATGCCATCCTTAGTTATTTCCTTGGTGTTATGTGAATGAAAGAGTTGGTACTGATGTAGTTGTGCAATATTTGGATTCTTTTTAAGCATAAATAATTAATTATTTCAATAATATAAAATCATATCTTAAATATAGGATTGAGTTGTAAGGTGTTAACTTTAGGTCATTTCTTTTATCTGCCTTTCTTGTGCTGTGCTAAGTCACTTCAGTTGTGTCTGACTCTCTGCAACCCTATGGACTGGAGCCCACCAGGCTTTCTGTCTATGGGATTCTCCAGGCAGGAATGCGGAGTGGATTGCCATTTCCTATTCCAATCTTTGTTTCTTAATTACTATAAAATATTATTTGCTTATAAAAAACAAGTCAGAGAAAGAATGATTAGATTTTATTCTTTGCTATTCTTAACGCTTTGACAAAATAATACTGTAAGATCTAATGATAGCGAGATTTTGGGAAAGAGGACTCTCTCCTCTTTTGCCCCTGGGGAAATAAATTACTGAAACACTTTTGGGAAGTAAGTTGCAATTTATCTCAAGAAAATTAAAATAGTAATATGATTAGACTTCATAATTCCACATCTAAGAATTTATCCTGGGGAAAAATCATAAATACAAAAATATCTTTCTGTGAAGATATATTCATCACAGCATTATTTATAAAATTAAAAATTAAGACATTCTAAATATGACATAATTGAGGTTGGGTTATATAAGGGATATAATATTTGGCCATTAAAAATAGTATACATTAAGTGTTTGTAACAGCATGGAAAATGTTCAAGCATTTGTGCAGTATATACCAAGTGAGGTGTGTTAGTGCAGTGATAAAAGCACAAGCCCAGGCTTTATAATTGTGCAGCTTATTCCTACAATTATTTATTAAGTAAATAAAGCAAGAAGAAAAATTATGATATAGAATATCATCATAAATATGCTATTAGAAATCATCCTGAATAGAAACCAAGGGTCAGATTAAAGAAACCAAAATGTATCCAGAAGTTGATCTTGAAAAATCTTTCTGTGCAAATATATTCACCACAGCACTATTTATGAAATTAAAAATTAAGACAGTCTAAATATGACATAATAGATAGTGGGTTATATAAGGGATTATATAAAATCTTGGGTAAATTATTTTGTTCTCTTTCAAATTTTCTGTTTTCTAAAATTTTATAATTAGAAGGTAAATTAATATATCAGCTAAAAAAATACTTATAAGCTAAAATTAACATGTAAGCTAAAAGGAATGATAGTAATACAGCTTTCTTGTAACATGTGTGATACCTCTATTTTGCAGACCCACTTCAGATGTACAGTGTTTTTCATGGGGAATTTCTGTGCTGGCCGGTTCAGTTCAGTTCAGTTCAGTTCAGTCACTCAGTCATGTCCCACTCTTCACGACCCCGTGAATTGCAGCACGCCAGGCCTCCCTGTCCATCACCAACTCCCGGAGTTCACTCAGACTCACGTCCATCGAGTCAGTGATGCCATCC
>NW_011494724.1:1321706-1381412 GCF_000754665.1 Bison bison bison
TTGGATCTCCTTGCAGTCCAAGGGACTTCAAGAGTCTTTTTCCAACACCACAGTTCAAAAGCATCAATTCTTAGGCACTCAGCTTTCTTCACAGTCCAACTTTCACATCCATACATGACCACTGGAAAAACCATAGCCTTGACTGGCTGGACCTTTGTTGGCAAAGTAATGTCTCTGCTTTTGAATATGCTATCTAGGTTGGTCATAACTTTTCTTCCAAGGAGTAAGCGTCTTTTAATTTAATGGCTGCAGTCACCATCTGCAGTGATTTTGGGGCCCAAAAAAATATATAGCAAATCCACATTTGATCAATATCAGTATAAATTACAGTGGTTTCAGTTGAAAGTATCATAAACATCCAATCAAACCTGAACAACCAGAGGGAATTTATTAGGAATTAATCCAAAAGGTGAAGGTTAATTTCATGACTTAACAATGTCACCAAGAAGTTCCTCCCTCCCATTCTTTTTTGTCTTGTTTTCTTACTCTTTCATCCTCTGTATGAGGATGGTTTTATCCTCAGACTGCCTCCTCTATGTTTGCCAGCAGCAACAAAGGCTGTTGCTCTCCTCATTGACACAAATGTCCTGATTGGACCAACTTAGATCATGTGGTCATTCCTGAACCAGTCTCTTGGGCTGGAAGCATGTAATATACTCATTAGCACAGTATTGAGTTACATGCTTATTCCTGAATCACTATGGAGCCAAAGGAGACAGATTTATCCTGATTGTTTCAGAATGCAATCAAAATTTATTGAATAAGTCCCCATTTTCAAATGTTTAAATTTTTTTTTAGAAAAGGTGAAAAACTTAAACACAGACTTTGTATCTCCAGGCCTACTCAGTCATCTACTGCCCCTTAGTCATTACTCTATACACAGGGACATGTTGGAAAGTCACCTCTACCATGAGGCTTTCCCCTTCTTGGGTTACACTCTAGAAAGCCTGGAGGTCATTGTTCCAAACGTGGGATATTGTTGTCCACACCATACCCTTTACCTGGCCCTCTTACTCTCTTCATACTCAACATTTCATCCCTTCTTACAGCGCCACTAGCTCTCTCTAAAAGTTTCTATGGGATAAATTTTATGACCATTTTCTTGGGCTTTGGCCCTTGGTTTCCAAGTGAAGTTTTGAAAATTCTCCAACTTTTTCACTCTCTTGAATTTAAAAGTGACTTTTAGGCCTGTTGTCTCTACTACAGGTTTTTGAAAGTCTAATTTGGATTTCAAAAGACTGGAAATCAACTCTTTGTTCTCAATGAGTTCTTTTCTGTTTTTTCTTCCCTGGAGCCATAGCTTTCAGTCTCCAAGTCTATTTTTAATTGCAGAAGGGCTTTAAGGTAAAATACAGGTTTAAAGCAGTTACATTAAGGAATATTTCTAAACATTGTCTTGCTGACATAATAAATGCCAAGAATCATACAGACATTAAACACTATAGGGATTCAAAGGAAAGAGAAAATTAAGTTCTAGCAAGGGAAATCAGATATCATGAAAGTAGTAAGACTTGAGCTAATTCTTGAAGAATGAGTAGAAGTTTGATAAGAAATAAGAAATGAAGTTCTTTTTGGTGGCTTACCTTTGCTCTACTGGATTATATGATCAAGAGTGTCTATAAGGAGCTTCTCCTTTAGCAAAGATCAGGTAGGAATTGATCTATGTATTTGTAGGGATAATTATCAATTACATTTGTCATTTCCCTCAAGAGGGTACTTGTTTTGGTCTATTTAGGCTGCCGTAAAAAAAATACACTGGGTAACTTATAAACAGCAGAATGTTCTCCCAGTTCTGGAGGTTAGGAAGTCCAGGATCGAGGTGCCAGCAGATTTGCTGTCTGGTGAGGGGTTGCCTCCTAGTTTGTAGAAGGTGTCTTCTTATTGTGTCCTCACATGGCAGAAAGTGTGAGAGAGCTCTCTGGGGTCTCTTTTATAGGGGCACTAATCCCAATCTTGAGGGCTTGACTTTCAGATTCTCATAACCCAGTCACCTCCCAAAGACCCCCACATCCAAATGGTATCACACTGAGGGTTAGATTTCAACATACCAATTTTGAAGGGACACAAACTTTCAATCTATAGCAGCACTTCACATCATTATCATCACCTTCAGAAAGCATAAAGCACATATTTGCCTTTCTAACTCTCTTAAATTGTTTGCCTCCTTTTGTTATCCAGTACTGTTTGTGTGACCGAACTGGGATGCACCAGTGCCTCTCAAAGTGAGGTCACAAGCGTCAACTAAAAACACATTGTTCAGTCGCTAAGTCATGTCTGACTCTTTGCAACCCCATGGATTACAGTATGCCAGGCGTAGAGGGCTGCTAATAAGAATTGATGATTTTGAACTGTGGTGTTGGAGAAGACTCTTGAGAGTCCCTTGGACTGCAATGAGATCCAACCAGTCAATCCTAAAGAAAATCAGTCCTGAATATTCATTGGAAGCACTGATGTTGAAGCTGAAACTCCAATACTTTGGCCACCTCATGCAAAGAGCTGACTCATTTGAAAAGACCCTGATGCTGGGGAAGATTGAAGGCTGGAGGAGAAGGGGATGACAGAGGATGAGGTGATTGGATGGCATCACCAACGATGGACATGAGTTTGAGTAAGCTCCGGGAGTTGGTGATGGACAGGGAGGCCTGGAGTGCTGCAGTCCATGGGGTCACAAAGAATAGGACATGACTGAGCGACTGAACTGAATAAGAAAAGGGCTTATTTTGGGCCTTATGAATTACGATTCTGGAGATAAAGATTTCAGGTAAAACCAAAAGAGTGTTCCAGGGATGAGAAAGAGGGGTTTATAAAGGCAGAAGACATGCAGATGTACTCTGACACAAGAAAGGAAATATTTGTCTTTAGGGGACGGCTGTCATGAGTTGTTATAAAGGTCTGATAAGCATTTTGAATTTCTGGGTCACGGGGCATATGTTCTGGATGCCTATGTTAATACAATAAGCCATCAAGAGTTAGAGTCCACCTGGCATATATATCACTTCCTCCATGGCCTCTGACCTCATTTTAGAGAGTGTTCTTAGCTATACTCACTCCATTTCAATTTTTTTTTTTAATTTTTCCTTTAGATGATAATGTTAAAATAACTGAAAGCTACTTTTTCTCTCTTTAGTGATGAGTCACAATGGAAAAACCTTTAAAAAAGTAAAATTTTAGTTTCTCAGACTAGTGTTTGGGTCTGTTTTTATTAATTTACTCTATTTCCAAACTGGGATGTATGGACTGCTTTGGAGAATTCCTGCATTACTAGGAAATCAGTTTTCCCCTGAGGACCTTCTACCTGGAACTGTACTAATTCCTAGAGTTGAAACAGTAGCTTTTCTGCAATTATTAGCCCTATAAGCTTGGACATTTAACCTCTCTCTGTTTCCTCTTCTGTAAAATGGGAATGATAAACCTTATCTTACTGTTTTCTGAGAGGATTAAATGAGAAAATTATGTCAAACCTGGTAGCTACTTTCACTATGATTAGAATTATTAGATAACATAAGCAAAAAGTCCTTATGTCATTTCCCTCATCCTCTGTCTGCTGAGGGCATGTTTGGGGGGCCTTTTCTCCATTTAAAAAGAGCTCTTTTGTAACCTCTTTCTGTTCTACCAGTAGTGCCATGGAAGACCCTCTGGCATACATAGGCTTGCCCTTCTCCTAATCTTCTTCATGGTCTCCCGTTCTGAGAGCTCTTTCCGGCTCCTGACTCATGCTTTCCTCATAGCCTCCTCCTAAGGCCTCTGCAGGGAGCTCCAAGGAGAAGGCCAGTGCAGGAGCTGCGCTGACACAACTTGACCTTGGCTGCAGTCAGCACTGACCAGCCTGACGGGACTCTTGAGTCCTTTTTAGCTTCTTGACTGAGAAGTTGTTCTGTAGAATCCTACAGAAGAGGGTAAAACTGATCTACTTCATGGGGGACAGATTCCAGCCCACAGGGTAAGGGTAAGGCAGTTCTTATGCTGAGGTGAAACCAAATGTATTTGACCAAGGCAGTTTCACAGAGAAGGCTTGTTATGTAATTAGTAAGTGTAAAACAGTTTGCACATATTATCTAGAATATTCCCTTCAGAAGATTCTCATGAGGCATGTATTACTATTTGAGATCTGAAAATACTGATACTCAGTGTTAGGTAGCAATTGCCTCCCCCCTACCCCCACCCCAAATTAAAGTCTACATCTGTAAAGTTTCATAGCTTTCCCTTCCTAAGAATTGGAGAGCATTGATTGAAAGTGCTCTTAGCTGGGAGACGGTGTCTCTCACCGTCATTCCTTTATGTGCTATTGAACTTGTTATCATGCTTGAACTTGCGTAGTCATTAACAGTTCATTTGTAAGTAACACATCTCCCACTTAAAGGTAAATTCCTTATGGATTGAGATTTTGTCTATATTTCTTTACATACATAGACAGTGAACATTTAATTTCACAAATGTTTATTTCAAACCTACTACATTTAAATCACCATATTAGATATGTAAAGATATATAGATCATGTCTCTATATAGACAGCAAACATTTGCTTATTTCAAAAATATTTATTTAGAATCTACTACATTCAAAATACCATGTTAGGAGATGCTACTGTAGACACAATATTAAAACATGAAGTCCCTAATCACAAGGAGATTTTTCATCTAACAGTAGAGGAACTAACACAATTGGAATAATAGCTGCAGTGGAAGAAACAGAAGAAGATAATAGGTCTTAACTGCTGGAAGTAATTAGAAAAATGAGAACAGGTAGTTGGCAAAGGAAAGGAAGACAATGCACATGGCAGGATGCAAATAGAATTTTATTGTATTTCATTTGTTTGATATGACATTGTTCTGAGAGAAAAGGCAGTCAGAGCAGTTTTCTAGGTCTGTGATTTTACCTTGGATCTGAGAGTTCTGAGACCAGTAGACTGGAAGCAGAGCAGTTTGGAGGGTTTGGTACATTCTGGTATAAGAACATTACAGACATTATACAACCAAGCCTGGGTTTGAAACACAGTATGTCTGAGGCAGCTCAAAAATACGACTGCTGTAAGATGGTTAAATGAGCTACTGAAGCTCATGTCACTCTGCTTTTCAGGGGCTACGTTACTCAGACTCAGAAGGTGAGTGATGACACAAACAAGCCACTACGGACTTTCAAATGGAATAGAGAAGACTTGTGAATGGAAGGGACCAGAAGAGGCCCCATAGACTGTGACATCAGGCAGATAGAGCAAGCTTAGCAAAGCACAGAGGCAGTAAAATCGGATATGTGCCAATGTGCTTGCCAAAAAGTCAATTCACTTTGGCATACTGGTCATTGGGCAAGTTGATTTTTGGCAAAATGACTTGCTTCTGGAAATCCTGGAACATATATAACAAGGAAAAGAGATGAATAAAACAGTATCTATTGCTCTCATACTAGATGTTAGACACTGTGCTCAGTGCTTTGCATATTTCACCCTTAGAGCAAGGTGTATATTAATTATGCTAATTTTTCAGAACTAAAAACTGAACATCATACAACGTAGAGGGTAAAATTTCCCCTCAGGATCTCCCAGTCATTTAGTTTAAGTGCTTATTCACTTAGTCATGTCCAACTCTTTGTGATCTCCTGCCAGGCTCCTCTATCCATGTAATTTTCCAGGCAATAATTCTGGATGAAGTTGCCATTTCCTACTCCAGGGACTAGCTGAAGAGTGCCTTTTGAACACAGATTTTTTTGGTTTTAACATCGTGTAGTTTCTGCTTCAACACACAACCCAAGTTAGTGTTAAAGTGTTTATGAAGAGAAATTGGTGGAAATAGCTTTATAGTCAGAGGCCAGAGCTCAACTATTAAACCTGAGATCTGGAACCATGAATTCATTGGAAGAAAGAGAGTGACAGTACCTTATTTGTGCTTGAAGAAAATTGATCTTATAATCAATGTATGCGGAGAAGGCAATGGCACCCCACTCCAGTACTCTTGCCTGGAAAGTGCTATGGACGGAGGAGCCTGGTAGGCTGCAGCCATGGGGTCGCACAGAGTCGGACACGACTGAAGCCACTTAGCAGCAGCAGCAGCAGCAATCAATGTATGCAGTGTCAGAGAGACACTTAAAAGCCTGTGGCAGTAGATCCTATAAGAAATAAGAACCTAACTAGGATAACAATGAAAATTGGTAAAATAAAACAGATTTGAGAGAGGTGGAATGGCAAGTCAGTAAAAATTAGGGATTTAGAGTAGGACACTAGAAAAAGAGAAGATTGTGACAAAAATATTGTTATTGAGTGAAGTTTGGAAGCCATTTTAAAGAGGAAACTCAGGAGGAAGGGTGATGTATTATATTTTTGATATTGAGAATTTGAGGTATCAGTTGTGTACAAAGGCAGAGAGTTCCTTCTGATAGATGGAAATTTGTAAAATCTGGAAATCTGTGACTTCCCCTTAGAAAAAGTTTTGGCTGAGATATGATTTAAAAGCCATTTATGTTAAAAAGAAAGTAATGAGAAACAGTACCAAATATTGTTATAGATTTTATTTGAATCAAATTACTTAGGAAGCAAGGTATAGTTAGAAGAGTCAGGCTGAGGACGAAGCCTCTAAGTACATTCAGTCAATGAGGAAGAAACCCAGAGGGAGTCATGAAGGAGGAGAAGCAAAGGAGAACACTGGTGTTCAGAGGACAATGGCAACAGAGAAGGAAGGGGTCTATCAGTAGAGCCAATAGTTCAGAGGGCTCAAGAAAACTAAGACCAAACACCATTTAATATTTCAATAAAGGGAAAAGTCACTGGTGGCATTTAAAAAATAATATGATGTAGAATGATGGGCAGGAACACTATAATCAGATGTTAGAGAGTGCGTAGATGATTGGCTGAGGGGAAGGAGGGTCAACCAGAGGAGACAAGAAGGTGAAAATAAAAGAGAGAATAGAACTCTCGAATCAAAGAGTGTATCTACAGACCAGAATCATATGGAAAGGAAAAACTGAAGATAAAAGGCAGAGAAAGGAGGCTTGATGGTGCAAGTTCCTGAAGGGTGTGGAAGGTGATAGGGTTGATGGTACAAATGGGAAACGTGATCTTGTACATGAGACAAAAGTCTGCCATTTGAGAAAAATAATAATTGTATGATGGATTGCAGTATTAAGAAAGCTTTTGAGATGGGAAATAAGGGCACCTAATGTCTTGGACAGTTTGACCATAAACAGAGCCACAGACAAAGGCTGTGTTCAGGTATATTATTTGAAATATGATGCCAGGAATAAAGATTGAGAGGAGATAAGATAGGAAGGAAAGGAAGCAGATACAAAGATAATTAAGTTGGCCACAATTGCTCAATCCTGTGGGACCTTCAGAGGAGATTTGTGCAGTGATCAAAGAAATATGCCCATTGGTAAATATACATATTTAATCTTAGAGCCTAATCTTGGCTTCTCTCATGATTGAAACCCAATCAGTACACATGAGCAGGAGCAGTAGCTAATGTGAGAATAGGTTGGTGAGCAGTAGCTTGGTGAGATGGAATGGCCTAGGGGTAGCCACCATCCTTTCTCTCGTGGCTGTTTCATTCATGAGTCCATTGAAACGTTGCTTAAAACATGCTGGTTGGCATATACAAGGAGTGGTCTCTGGCAGACATTAAAATAGAAGGCAAAAATCCATTCTTCTCCCATAGATCCATCCATGTACTCGTTCTCCAAAATGTTTTATTTCCAATTCTCCAATAGTATCTATTCCAGGCCCCTGAGCAACCAGCCAAGCCATTCACCATTGCCCAGGAGGCCATGCATATCCACACTCAAGCTACATTTTTCACAAACGAAATGAAAACCACATGAACTGATCAAAGCTCTGCCTGCCGAAATGAATTTCCCTTCATGACTATCCTTTAGCACTACCCCCAAAGAGGATCTAGACAACAGCAGTCTGTTTTCAGCTACTGCTAGTGTATTGAGCCAACCCATCTGTGAAGAAGGCTTGGGACTTTCCTCTTCCATCAGTTAGTTGGAAGGAACTTCTCATGGGGCCATAGGTGTGAGTTGCTGGGGAGAAGTTGATGTGACAGAGCAGGTGCCGTCTGGGCCATCTCATCATGTAACATGCCATTTTGAAGGCCTTCTGGACCTGTTGGCTCTAACCTTGAATATACCATTTCTACCAGTTTTTCCAGGAGTCATGTACGGATGTGAGAGCTGGACTATAAAGAAAGCTGAGCACCGAAGAATGGATGTTTTTGAACTGTGGTGTTGGATAAGATTCTTGAGGGTCCCTTGGACTGCAAGGAGATCCAACCAGTCCATCCTAAAGGAAATCAGTCTTGAATATTCATTGGAAGGACTGATGATAAAGCTGAAACTCCAATACTTTGGCCACCTTATGCAAAGAACTGACTCATTTGAAAATTTCCCTGATGCTGGGAAAGATTGAAGGCAGGAGGAGAAGGGGATGACAGAGAATGAGATGGCTGGATGGCATTACAGATGCAATGGATGTGAGTTTGAGTACACTCCAGGAGTTGGTGATGAACAGGGAAGCCTGGCATGCTGAAGTCCATAGGGTCACAAAGAGTCAGACATGACTGAGTGACTGAACTGACCATACAGTAGATTGTTACTGAGCATGCCCACACTTAGGATTTTGGTAAATTTTATAAAACCATCTTCTGATGGGAACTTTGGTCAACATGGTCAGTCCGTGGCTCATAATCAAATATTTCATCTCAACCAGGGATAAAGATCTATGGTACCTTCAAAATCCAATGAGACCAACCAAGTTGTAGGCCTGTTTTTCAGTATGAGGGTTTTGTCTTTTACCTTAGAGACGATGTCTTAGCATGTCAAAGACCATTTGACTCTTGAAGCGTCAAAGAAGCAGATCTGAGTTTTTGTGAGATTGTATCTGTCAGGGTGTAATCATAAGCTAGAAACACAAAGTTTGATATCAAGAAACTAATTTACCATAGTACCAACAGAGAGGATCCCCTCCCCATGGCTGAAGTTCAGATTATGGAACACATGTGGTTGCAAACCACCAGATAACAGAAAATTCTCTGGTTTTCCTGGGCAGATAAGAAATACCTCCACGGGACGCTGGCAGATTAACAGCAGTGGCATCACCTGCAGGTGATGAGCCTATATCACCACAGGAAGAAGCATCAAAACAGCACACCTGGACCAAAATGGTGGGAAGAAGCACAAGCTGGAATCAAGACTGTCGGGAGAAATGCCAATAACCTCAGATATGCAGATGACACCACCCTTAGGGCAGAAAGTGAAGAAGAACTAAAGAGCCTCTTGATGAAAATGAAAGAGGAGAGTGAAAAAGTTGGCTTAAAGCTCAACATTCAGAAAACGAAGATCATGGCATCAGGTCCCATCACTTCATGGGAAATAGATGAGGAAACAGTGGAAACAGTAAGAGACTTTATTTTCTTGAGCTCCAAAATCACTGCAGATGGTGATTGCAGCCATGAAATTAAAAGACGCTTACTTCTTGGAAGGAAAATTGTGACCAATCTAGACAGCACATTAAAAAGCAGAGACATTACTTTGCCATCTAGGTCAACTGAACTGAACCAAAATGAGAAGCCCCTTTCTCTACAGAGTCTCTCCAGTGTCCTCTATTGACAAAGATTAATATTAAACTCACTGAAAAGGGAGAGATACATCAGTTCAGTTCAGTTGCTCAGTCACACCCAACTCTTTGTGACCCCATGAATTGCAGCACGCCAGGCCTCCCTGTCTATCACCAACTCCTGGAGTTCACTCAAACTCGTGTCCATCGAGTCGGTGATGCCATCCAGCCATCTCATCCTCTGTCATCCCTTTTCCCTCCTGCCCCCAATCCTTCCCAGCATCAGAGTCTTTTCCATTGAGTCAACTCTTCACATGAGGTAGCCAAAGTACTGGAGTTTCAACTTTAGCATCATTCCCTCCAAAGAACACCCAGGGCTTATCTCCTTTAGAATGGACTGGTTGGATCTTCTTGCAGTCCAAGAGACTCTCAAGAGTCTTCTCCAACACCACAGTTCAAAAGCATCAATTCTTAGGCACTCAGCTTTCTTCACAGTCCAACTCTCACATCCATACATGACCCCTGGAAAAACCATAGCCTTGACTAAACAGACCTTTGTTGACAAAGTAATGTCTCTGCTTTTGAATATGCTATCTAGATTGGTCATAACTTTTCTTCCAAGGAGTAAGGCCTTTTTAATTTCATGGCTGCAGTCACCATCTGCAGTGATTTTGGAGCCCCCAAAAATAAAGTCTAATACTGTTTCCACACTTTCCCCATCTATTTGCCATGAAGTGATGGGACCAGATGCCATGATCTTAGTTTTCTGTATGTTGAGCTTTAAGCCAACTTTTTCACTCTCATCTTTCACTTTCATCAAGAGCTTTTTAGTTCCTCTTCACTTTCTGCCATAAGGGTGGTATCATCTGCATATCTGAAGTTATTGATATTTCTCCCGGCAATCTTGATTCCAGCTTGTGCTTCTTCCAGCCCAGTGTTTCTCATGATGTACTCTGCATATAAGTTAAATAAACAGGGTGACAATATACAGCCTTGACATACTCCTTTTCCTATTTGGAACCAGTCTGTTGTTCCATGTCCAATTCTAACCTTTGCTTCCTGACCTGCATATAGGTTTCTCATGAGGCAGGTCAGGTGGTCTGGTATTCCCATCTCTTTCAGAATTTTCCACAGTTTATTGTGATACACGCAGTTAAAGGCTTTGGCATAGTCAATAAAGCAGAAATAGATGTTTTTCTGGAACTCTCTTGCTTTTTCCATGATCCAGTGGATGTTGGCAATTTGATCTCTGGTTCCTCTGCCTTTTCTAAAACCAGCTTGAACATCTGGAAGTTCATGGTTCATGTATTGCTGAAGCCTAGCTTGGAGAATTTTGAGCATTACTTTACTAGCATGTGAGATGAGTGCAATTGTGCAGTAGTTTGAGCATTCTTTGGCATTGCCTTTCTTTGGGATTGGAATGAAAACTGACCTTTTCCAGTCCTGTGGCCACTACTGAATTTTCCAAATTTGCTGGTATTGAATGCAGCACTTTCACAGCATCATCTTTGAGGATTTGAAATAGCTCAACTGGAATTCCATCACTTCCACTAGCTTTGTTCATACTGATGCTTTCTAAGGCCCACTTGACTTCACATTCCAGGATGTCTGGCTCTAGGTCAGTGATCATACCATCGTGATTATCTTGGTCAGGAAGATATTTTTTGTACAGTTCTTCTGTGTATTCTTGCCACCTCTTCTTAATATCTTCTGCTTCTGTTAGGTTCACATAATTTCTGTCCTTTATCGAGCCCATCTTTGCATGAAATATTCCCTTGGTATCTAATTTTCTTGAAAAGATCTCTAGTCTTCCCCATTCTGTTGTTTTCCTCTATTTATTTGCATTGATCGCTGAGGAAGGCTTTCTTATCTCTTCTTGCTATTCTTTGGGACTCTGCATCAGTGTTCCTAAATTCCCAAGTATTTCCACAGAAGATGTTCATGCATTTGGATCTGAGGTAATCAATTTGTAACTGTCAGAGGGATTCACTCCCCACCCCGCACCCCACCCAGGATGTGGCATGCATGTTTCTATAGGATAACTGTTGTTTCCTGACCAGGTCTAATGACGATTTGTCATCAGTATGGTGAAACAGCATGATCTTCTGTGATACACAGCTTGTATTGTGTCAAAGAATTGTCAAAACCCTGGAGGTAGACCATGAATGTGAACTGGTATCTTTGCTACATAAAAGCAAACTGCTTCTGGTGTCCTTCCTGATGGGGTTAAGAAAGGATGTGTTCACTATGTATTCTTTACCTATGAAGACTATGTGGCTGCATGCCCAGTGCCAGAGTCTGCATTGATCCTCCCAGTAAGATACCGCATTCAGCATAGCAGCTGTGATGAGGGCTACAGTTCATTTGACTGTATGAGTGCCCACTGTCATGCCTCATACTCTTTACTGGTTTCGCAGAAGACAAGCAGATAAATTGAGTAGGAATGTATGGAGATCATTTTTACCCTTTAATTTTTTCACACTTATACTCATCTCTGCAATTCCTCCTGGAATATAGTATTGTTTCTAATTTACTATTATTATGAAGCGTAGCTTTTGAGGCTTATATTTGACTGTTTCTACAAAAATGATTCATATTTCACTGGTTAGAGAACCATTACAGGAATTCTCCTAGCTATTAATCATTGGTAGCTCAATTTATATATTTAGGGCCCAGGAAAATAACCACAGGGTTGGTCTGAGAGCCTAGTGAAGGTTACTTGGGGGCAAAAATACATTTATCACCTGCCTTCTGCTTTAATAAAGCTGCAAGTCCCCACTTTAATAAAGGAACTGTGATGATGTTTTGGTTACCCTAGTGTCAGGGGTAGACTGTGCCCAGTGATCCTGGAAAAGTCTAGATACTATCTTTTCTTCAGCACAGTTACCAGTAAATGGCTGTAGATCCATTAGGAGAAGATAGTGGGAATATTTGTTGTACGAGTTCCTGGTGGCCTTACAGGATTATCTCATCAGTCACTGGGTTGTGGGTCTCCTAACTGACTTAGGTCTGGAGACTAAAGAAGGAATCACAGTTTGTTCCACTGCAGCTACTGACATCAGCGTTCTGCTTGCTGATTTCTGATTTTAAAAAAGGAAGTAGCATTAATCACTATTATGTACATATTGCTCCCAGCTGCCATAGGTCCTATGAGTCTGATAAGCACTCTGGTCTTATTGCCCATTTTGACAATTACATCAACTTTGCCTCTGATGTTTAATGCAACCTACCTTGTTTCTACCCTTCTAGACCCCTGTCATCCTCACTGATATTATGGAACCCAGTCCTGTGGTAGAATCTCTCATTGTAAACTCTGATCTATAAGGGACGGCCATCACTGTGGGTTTTGAAGATCTCAGTGTTTCCTCACTAGTGCATTTTTTTTTTTTAATTGCCTTAATGAAAGTACTGTTTTCTGCGCTCTTCTGGAGAAATAGTCAAGGGATGAGTTCTCTAATTCTATATAATCCATTCTAACATTCCTACCTCCTCAAGCATCTAACTTTCATACTCTACCAAGACGGTTTCAACATCTCCACATCGTTCACTGGAGGCATCATTGAGGCCCGTCTTCAAGGACTGATCCCAGTAGCATATTAGGAGCGGACCCCTGAGGTCTGCAAGCATATCAGCCGTCAGCATTATTCCTCCTCATACCCCCTATTCAGCTTTATTCCTCCTCCATACCATAGTCCAAAGTCCTCATGCCCCATCCCTGCTCATCCTTGCTCATCCCTCCTGGGACATATTGGCTAATTCCTTTATTTCCTCCTGGAGAAGGAACTGTGTTTCCTACATTAGACTCAGTTAAGCATTTCTCCTTTGTGTGTGTGTGTGTGTGTGTTAGTTGCTCAATCATTTCTGACTTTTTGTGATCCCATGAAATTGTAGTCTGCCAGGCTCTGTCCATGGGATTTCCCAAGCAAGAATACTGGAGTGGGTTGCTATTTCCTTCTTTAGGCCTTTCTCCTACTCCATCCTAATCTGTAACATCTGAGAATAATTCTGATACCACTGTATACTAGGTATCACTGTGACCCTGCATACAGGTCCTTACTGCTGTTTGGCTGTTAAGGGATCAAATTCCAAAATCTCATAACATTTTTCTCCAGCCAGTCCTGGTACCAGCCATTTTATCTTTGTCCCCCTGAGAGTTCAGCTTAAGATGAAGGACTGAATACAGGTAGGTTATTTGCAAGTGGTCCTAGAATTAGGGCCTTGGGAAGGGAGGCAGAGAGGGAGAGAAAGAACATACAATATCACATTATCAAGTTGGCCACATTGCAGACGACTGATCCTTGAACCTGAATTGGTCAGGAATAACCTCATGTCCAGAGATGGCAATGGCACCCCACTCCAGCACTCTTGCCTGGAAAATCCTATGGACGGAGGAGCCTAGTAGGCTACAGTCCATGGGGTCGCACAGAGTCGGACACGACTGAGCAACTTCACTTTCACTTTTCACTTTCATGCATTGGAGAAGGAAATAGCAACCCACTCTAGTTTTCTTGCCTGGAGAATCCTAGGGATGGGGGAGCCTGGTGGGCTGCCTCTCTGGGGTCACATAGAGTAGGACACGACTGAAGTGACTTAGCAGCAGCAGCAGCAGCAGCAACCTCATGTCCATGAACTCTGCCCCAAATGATAGGTTACATATATGTAACAGGTGTATTCCAACAAACATCCTACAAACCAATACCAGAAACCTCCCAAAATAGGAAGTGAGACCACTCTGTTTGGACTGAGGCATTGTCATGGCATGCATGAAGGTGGTCAAAGCCAACATGGATCAGGTGGCAATGCTGATGGCTCTACTAAGAGTTGCAGCTGAAAGGGTGTGAAATAATGCATGAGTTACTCAAATCATCAAGGGAGAACACTTTGTAATCACTCACGCCAGGATGGATGGGTGAATTATTGTTATGGATGGAGGGACTAAGTAAAATATAAAAAAATCTCTATTTCTCTGCTTAACCTCTTGACATTCAGAACCAAAAATTAATGCTACATTATCTCTTTAGGAATTTTCCACAGTTTATTGTGATCCACACAGTCAAAGGCCTTGGCATAGTCAATAAAGCAGAAATAGATGTTTTTCTGGAACTCTCTTGCTTTTTCAATGATCCAGCAGATGTTGGCAATTTGATCTCTGGTTCCTCTGCCTTTTCTAAAACCACTTGAACATCCGGAAGTTCATGGTTCACGTACTGCTGAAGCCTGGCTTGGAGAATTTTGAGCATTACTTTACTAGCATGTGAGATGAGTGCAATTGTGCGGTAGTTTGAGCATTCTTTGGCATTGCCTTTCTTTGGGATTGGGTTGAAAACTGACCTTTTCCAGTCCTGTGGCCACTGCTGAGTTTTCCAAATTTGCTGGCATATTGAGTGCAGCACTTTCACAGCATCATCTTTCAGGATTTGAAATAGCTCAACTGGATTTCCATCACCTCCACTAGCTTTGTTCATAGTGACGCTTCCTAAGGCCCACTTAACTTCACATTCCAGGATGTCTGGCTCTAGGTGAGTGATCACACCATCATGATTATCACAATAAATTGTGGAAAATTCTGAAAGAGATGGGAATACCAGACCACCTGACCTGCCTCTTGAGAAACCTATATGCAGGTCAGGAAGCAACAGTTAGAACTGGACATGGAACAATGGACTGGTTTCAAATAGGAAAAGGAGTATGTCAAGGCTGTTTATTGTCACCCTGCTTATTTAACTTATATGCAGAGTACATCATGAGAAATGCTGGGCTGGAGGAAGCACAAGCTGGAATCAAGATTGCCGGGACAAATATCAATAACCTCAGATATGCAGATGACACCACCCTTATGGCAGAAAGTGAAGAAGAACTAAAGAGCCTCTTGATGAAAGTGAAAGAGGAGAGTGAAAAAGTTGGCTAAAGCTCAACGTTCAGAAAACTAAGATCATGGTATCTGGTCCCATCACTTCATGGCATATAGATGGAGAAACAGTGGAAACAGTGTCAGACTTTATTTTTTGGGGCTCCAAAATCACTGCAGATGGTGATTGCAGCCATGATATTAAAAGACGCTTACTCCTTGGAAGAAAAGTTGTGACCAACCTAAACAGCATATTGAAAAGCAGAGACATTACTTTGCCAACAAAGGTCCATCTAGTCAATGCTATGGTTTTTCCAGTGGCCATACATGGATGTGAGAGTTGGACTATAAAGGAAGCTGAGCACCAAAGAATTGATGCTTTTGAACTGTGGTGTTGGAGAAGACTCTTGAGAGTCCCTTGGACTGCAAGGAGATCCAACCAGTCCATTCTAAAGGAGATCAGCCCTGGGTGTTCTTTGGAAGGAATGATGCTGAAGCTGAAACTCCAGTACTTTGGCCACCTCATGTGAAGAGTTGACTCATTGGAAAAGACTCTGATGCTGGGAGGGATTGGGGGCAGGAGGAGAAGGGGACGACAGAGGACGAGATGACTGGATGGCATCACCAAGTCGATGGACGTGAGTTTGAGTGAACTTTGGGAGATGGTGATGGACAGGGAGGCCTGGCATGGTGTGATTCATGGGGTCGCAAAGAGTCGGACATGACTGAGTGACTGAACTGAACTGAACTTAACTGAGAGTTAGCCCTGAAGCAACTGAAAATTAATCTTTTTGTTTGATTTATTTTCTTACTGTTAGTAAACAGTCACAAATATATTTAACTTAGGCCATGTCAGTAGTTCTACTCGTTCACTTGTGTCCATTTAAGAAGCTGCATTTTACCTTTAAAATGTTTTATGTGGGCCAACAGTGTTTCCTGAGGCAGACAAAATTAGGGCAGTGTGTTTCAGAGGAAAATAGCAATTCACAGTTAAAATTAGGGTCCATAATATAACATAACCAGATATAACCAATCCCACATTCGGCCCAGGAATTCGTAGGAAGCTGTGTAATAACACAGCATCAGGTTTTTAGATTGGCTTTCCTCCTGAGTTACATGCAATCTTATAAGAGACAAACATGCAGACTGCAGCCTTGTGCTGTAAGTCCAGTCTTCATCGTGTATAAGTTGAAGCTTCTTTATGTACTTCCCCCCAATATCAGGAAAGGGAGAGAAGCAATTTCTTGGACTGCCCCCCTTTGTTGAAGGACGTGGCATGTAACTCCACAGGCCAGTGGATGTAACGAAGAGGAAGGTAAATTAGTTCATTCAAGTTTTTGTCACAGAGACTCCCTGGGGATCTGTGATACAAACCAGGCTACATGCCGAAAGGGACAAAGGGAGGCTGGGAAGAACTAGCCGTCAAGTACAGCCAAGCACTAACTTCACAGATGAGTGTAGACAGGGAAGAACTACAAGAGGAGTGCGGAGGGACTGCTGGTCCAAGGAATGCAAAGAGGCATGAACAGATTCCGGTGTGGCCTCGGGAGTGGCTTCACAAATAGGCTAGAGTCCAAAGGAGGGATAACTTGGGTTTGGAAAGGTGACTGTGGAGGTGAAATGGCAAGCTGTGTGGAGAGAACCACTCTGCTATTCTTCAGGGATCAACCCAAATAAAGCTTCTTTCATGAAGCTTTTCTTCTCTTAAGGTGCAGAACCACCTCATCATCAGGCTTTTTATCTCTCTCCTCTAGCCTTTATAGCACACCGTTGTAGATTACTGAGATCACTTTGCTGCATGCATGCCACAGTTCCCTTACCAGAGAGGGGACATCTCACAGCTGGAGTCATGTCTGACTCTTTCATGGAAGCCCAGTATCCAGGACTCCAGAAAGAGTCAGTTTGCAAGAAAATCGGGGCGTGAATGAGAGAGGCAGTGAGGAGCACGGCTCGTAGATTTTGTTCTGGTCTTATTTTGAATTTCTATTCTAACTACCGGGTAAGATTTCCCTCACCAGGCAAGTCCTCTTTTCTGCCCTTTGGCCACATGCTCTCCTGTGCTTATGTACTAACACAAGATTGGAAGAGAAGCGGGAGGACCATCACACACAGACCACAGCGCTCCAGCGACAGCACTCCGAATGATAAACAGAAGGACCCCTACAGCCCAAGGCCACCCTTCTCAAAGGTCTTTACAGAAGAGCAGTTCAGCAGTGCAGAAGTGATAAGGTTAATTTTCTTTTTTCTATTAGAAACACGTTTTAAAACCTATTAAATGAGGGCCAGAAAAAACATGAAATGTTACTTTACTAATAAACATAAAAAATTAGGATTTTGGGATTAAAATAAACACACTACTGTAGGTGGTGCTAGTGGTAAAGAACCCACCTGCCAATACAGGAGACATAAGAGACCTGGGTTTGATCCCTGGGTCACGAAGATCCCCTGGGGGAGGGCATGGCAACCCACTCCAGCATTCTTGCCAGGAGAATCCCATGGACAGAGGAGCCTGCTGGGCTACGGTCTGTAGGGTTGCAAAGAGTCAGACACAATGGAAATGACTTGGCACACACTTATATAAAATAATCAATAAGGACCTACTGTGTAGCATAAGGAACTATATTCTGTATCTCGTAATAACCTATAATGGAAAATAATCTAAAAATGAGTTTATATATCACTGTTTTCCACTTCAAACTAACACAACATTGTAAGTCAACTATATTTCAATAATTAAAAAAAAAAAAACTAAACCTAGTTCAGCTCAATATTTTTAGGATACGTCATTTCCTTAGATACTCCATTTCCAGGGGGACTATACAGAATCTGCACTAAAATATTTTAAAGGTTAAATTTTTTGAATGAATGTTTACTAAATATATTCAGAGAAAACTGCAAAATTATGAACAGAGAGCTAGAACATAGCAACTGTGACTGTATTAGACATGGACATTTCATAAAGTGTAAGTTCCTAAAGGGTTGGCACTACATCTGAAAGTAGGCAGATAAAACTGCGGCTCCTGTTGAATAAGCACCATTGGAAGTGGAGGGCTTAAGGACATATGTGAAGCCAGATTCTGTTTCATCAGCTATGACCCATGTCTAATTAATGCTCTGTTTTTAGAGCAAAACTCATTTTCCTTTCCCTGAAGGCAAATATGTGCCAGAAAATTAGATGCAGCGCTATCTGAGGTCCAATACACTGTAATATTTGAGCTGCCCATCAGTCACAGTGTCTTCCTTTGAAAGCACTTGACAGTTTCCTGTCTCATACCAGCCTGGAAAGAGGGAAGCTTTCTGGATGGAAAATCTGCTTTTCTGTACATCTGAGCAATGACCAGCTGCACGGCCCTCATATTAACATTAAGCCTAACATTAAGCCTAAGTGGACTTTATATTTAAAGTGACAGTGTCTCTGCATAGTATGCATTTTTTTTTTTTAGGCATTGGTAAATTTCCTCCTCAAAAGATAACAGCACTGACTAGAAATGACTTAGCCTAGATATATTTGTGGTTATTGAAATAAGAGGTAAAAATATAAATAAAATGGCCTTTGGTTTACCATCTCATTTGTGGTTGATGAAGATACTCTTTAGATTCCGGAAATTAAAGTGACTCTATTTGCAGCAACTGATTTATAAAATCAGAATCTTGACAGTTTAATAGCCGTGACCATGAATGTGGAATCTCTCCAGTTAGAGGCTGCTTTTGGCCAGCACCCCTTGGCAGAGTCTTCTTCATTTAGAGTTGAATGAAAATTAAAATTTTCCTTTCAAAAATTTTCACCAATTTTGGCAGGCTCCCTCTCTCCTGGAAAATCATTCTCAGGTCATCTCTGTCCACATTGTGCCTTGCATCAGTGAGTACGTTTTTCTCTTACTTTGTTTTGTTTTAGAATGATTTAAAGAGTCAGACATGCCGAATACCTAGCACAGGACCAGATATTTACTCGGTGCTCAGTTTCTTACTGCTATAACTAAGGAAGTCTTCCTGCATGGATTAGGAATGGACCTTTGGTTCCATTTTCAATGAAATACACTTGACTTGAGCTTCCAAATTCTTGCTGTGCCACTTATTATGTTGATACATTGAACCAGGCAGTTACAGTTTCCTTCGGCCTCAGTTCCTCAGCTCTAAGTGGGCAAACGCACATTGTTTCACAGGGTGCTGTTAGGTTTGCATATGTGCTCAATGGCTAAGTCTTGTCTGACTCTTTGTGACCCCATGGAGTGCAGCCTGCAGGCTCCTCTGTCCATAGGATTTCCTAGGCAAGAATACTAGATGGAGTAGGTTGCCATTTCCTCCTCTAGGGGATCTTCCAGACCCAGGGATCAAACCAGGGTCTCCTGCATTGACAGTCAGATACTTTAATGCTGAGCCATCTGGGAAGCTGTGAGGTTTAACAAGATGCTAAATGCAATAAAGATAACGCTTTGGATTCTGTGAAGTACAGTACATGCTATAGCTATTAGCATGGAAAAGAAGAGAAATCCAGATCTCATGATGAATTCTTTCCCTTTGTTATCTACTCCCATTTTATCAGTAAATAATGGCCCCCCTTCCTAGAGACTGATAGCATGAATGAAAAGAAAGAACTTAGGAGCCAACCCACTGTGGAAATGGCGTCCCTTGCTTTCTCAGACCCCTGAGAAGTAGCACCACTGACATGCTGATCCTCAGGAGGGGGGCTCCCCAGTCCTCTCCTGCTTCTTGGCCCAAGTTTCTGGCACCATCCCTCCTCTTCCTGCTGCTGGCTCTTTGAACAGGCTGTCCAGGCATTTTAAGTTTGGCAACCAGTGCAATGAATTGCTTCTTCTTAAAATAACTCAAATCACTTGATTTGGCTTGCCACTAAGCCTTTTTCCCCTGGATTCATTCTGTAGAAACAGAAGGGGGAAATGTAAATGTCCACATAGACCAGGCCCACTTCCATCTTCTGTTCTGTACAAACCCCCATATAGTCAGGAACCCAAGTGTTGACCTTTTCTAGAACAGCTGACCCTGACCCAAATTCTTAGCTTAGTGCCTAAGACCTTCTAAGGATTGAATGGAACCCCTGGAAAATTTATATTTGCTGAGGTATGTAAGCTATCCTCATGTAAATTCCTGTAGGGGTTAAGCCCTAATGATTGAGGAAGGTATAAAATGGAAAAATTAGATATAACTGGAGAGGATTGCACTTGACATAATTCCCTAGCAACCTCCCAGTTTTCAAGGCAATGTTTATTTTATATGTAGTACATTTCAAAGTAATGCTTTTAATGTTATTGCTATGTAACAGGCTAATTTTCTCAGTAGCATATGTAGCTCAAAGAAGATCTGTAAGACTGAAAAACACAAGTAATTGCAAAGTGCAAGGTTAATTGTATTTTGAGCTAGAAATGTTTACTTTTTCTGATTTGTTCTACTGCTATCATATTTATGAGCCACCCTACCTCTCTGAAACCTTGTTTTGATCTCTATAGAAAATAAGATATTAGCCTGAGTTGTTTTTATATGTTCCTTTTGTTTTTGTCCATATGGCTTCCATCTACATTGCTCCTATATAGTTAGCTTCATTATTCAAACATTTATTCTGAAATACAGTAGGATTTTCACTTTCCTTCTGCTGGGGCACTGAATGTTCTCAATTCCTTTAAATTAAAGCAGACCTCCTCATTTCAAAAGGGACCTTCCCAAGGCCTTTGAGAATCCTCAATGGATTCATTTCAAGGAACATTTCATTTCTTCTCTCCACCTAACAGTCATCTAGCACTGAAAACTTTAACTGAACTTTTCAGACCCTTAACATTTCTAGATACGTGAGCTTAAGTCATTTGTAGGTATATAGCTTTAAAGACTAAAATAAGTCCAAACCTTTATTACGTTATAATCATTTGCTAGTAAACTAAATCAGCAAAACTGCCTCAGTGACGATAAAATTTGCAGACATGTGGCCATGGCTGAAGAGGAAGATGAAATGTGTTACGCAGAGTGGAAGGTGGCCAGCAGCTGTGGACGGTGACCCTGAGTCCTGGGGGGATTTGCTAGGTATCAGAGAAGACAGTCTGCCCTCAGACTCCTTAGATTCCAAGATCACTTCTTCCCTGGATGTGCACAGTGGCAAAGGCATCTTCCTTTATTATATGTCCATTTCCTTTCTTCCACTCTGAAGACATGTTTTTGTAGCTAAGCAGATCTCTTCTACTAAATTCACAGCATGAAACACTTCTGAAAACTCTTACTAAATTTTGCTTGTGAAAAAGATCACAGTAGTCTTACTGGTTGCCTCATAGAAATACTTGTACAAAGGCTTTTGGCTTATTTCAATGTCACTGTTCAGTTAAAAGTTTGTTTTTCTTTTTAAATGTAACCAGATAATGACTTATACCATTTTAGTAAACACTTTATATCTCATTTACACCAAGTGTAGCTCTAGCTGAAATGGTTCCATGGACCACTTTTTTTGTTTCTACAGTATGTATACAGTTGTTCCTGTTCTGTATCTGAGCTACCTTCTGATACTTTTTTTTTTTCTTTAGGGCAATGTTACATTGATAGATAAATTGAGCAGAAAGTAAAGAGTTCTTACGTGCTTCCCCTTGCCTGCACACAATTCTCCTTTGAACATCTTGCATTTGTGTAGTATGTTTATTATAACTGACGAACTGTTATTAATAAAGTATCAACTGAAGTCCATAGTTTACACGAGGGTTTATGTTTTGTGTAGTTCAGTCCTATGGTTTTGACAAGTGTGCAGTATCATACATGGAACAGTATGATATCAGTAACAGTATCGTATGGAATATCTTCTCTGTTCTCAAAATGCCCTGTACGCCTATTTGTCCCTTTCTCTCACCTCTCCCTCACCCACAGTGATTCCTGGCAACCTCTCGTCATTTTGCCGTCTTTATAGTGTTGCCTTTGCTAATACTGTTCACTGTTCAAAACTGTTACGTTTTCTGGCTAAGAACCATGCCTTGGACTTAAATTACTCCTTTCATTTTCATCACTGAACTAATGGAAGATTTTCTTTTCAAGAAGGATATAGATTTACACCAAAAGTTATTGCCAAGATAGCAAACATGTAGAATAAAACAACCAGCCTGAGTTATCAGTTTTAGAGACCACCTTTTGGAGACCACCTATGATGTCGAAAGCTCAGCTTCTCTGTATACCATTGCCAAATCGAATCTCAGAGACAGAGTTTTGGGTGAGGTGAAAAAAAGGACTGTTTTATTACTTTGCCAGGCAAAAGGGGGCACAGTAAGCTAGTGCCCTCAAAACTGTATCCTAACTTGGTGAAGATAGAGATTTTTACAGTAATGGTTCAAAGAGGACATGATCGGCTCATGGACATTCCTCTGATGGGTTGGTGGTGAGGTAAGGAGTCTGCATCATCAGCCTTCAGGTCCAGCTGGTCTGGGGTCTGCATGCTCGTGGGCAGCATGCCACTGGTAATCATTACCTTCTTCCACCTGGAGGGAGTTTCGGTATCTGCAGAATGGCTCAAAGATATTGTTGAGTATATCTGTTGATGGGGATCCAAGAGCCTGCCCCAAGGCTGCTCTTGACTGTTTCTCCTTGGTCTCACATCTCCTCCCTTCCCTGATTAAGAACTGTTTGAATCTGCCCATTGGAACTCAGGGAAGGTCCTGGAGGCTGAATGAAGGCTGTTTCCTGTGGTCAAAGAAGTGGGCAATGCAAAAAGGTTTTGTGTGATACCAGGACAAAGGAGCTGCCTGGTATCATCGAGGCCTAGTAAGTTTGCTCAGGGCCTCTCTTTCATATTAGCGCTGGAAGCTGAAGAGTCAAATTTATCCCTTAACAACATGGTAAATTGCTGCACACATGGGCTCTTGGGAGGCCTCACGATCCTGAGGGTAAATCCACATGCACCAAAGATAAACTGAAGCCCCAGGCTAGACCGAGTCCCGGAGGCTGCTTTCCCTAGCAAGATCACACAAGTTTCAATGCTGTTCTGCACCCCCAAGGCTAAGCTTGATTCCCAAATCAGTTAATTAAAAGTGTCAGTGACTCCAACTCGACCTCTTACAACAGGAACAGGTAGAAATTAGAATCCTCTCAACAAAGTTTCATTGCTCTCAACTCAACTCTCTTTGCCTCCAGAAGATACAAACACCTGCTTTTCTGTCTCCTTGAATGTTGTGTGGTAGTTTACATTTCTCATAAATGACTGTACCTGGTGAGTCCTGCTAATTCAAGCCACACTCTCACCAGTCACAGGACCTTAATAATTCAAGTTCTTTAGGTATCTGATAGAATACAGTGCAAGCATTTATTTTGCAGAGCTATCAAAAGACAAGATTAATGCATTTCATGGTACACAGCGAAAATAAACAGCTTTATACAAAGCCACCCATAAAAAGCAGAAACATTATTTTTTTTACATATTTCTCACTTCTATGTCTTAAAAAAATGGAACTGTTTTCATTATTTGTCATTCATCTTCATATCTTATTGCTCCTTTTGGCCTTAAAAATGAAGTTTTTTTGCTAGATTTTCACCTTTTATGAAATAAGAAACACTGATTTAACATAGATTCCAATAGTTGTCAGCTCCCATTACTGCGAATTCACAGATCCATTCACATTTATTTATCTTATTGGGTTCTTGCTCCTTTTGGCCTTAAAAATGAAGTTTTTTGCTAGATTTTCACCTTTTATGAAATAAGAAACACTGATTTAACACAGATTCCAATAGTTGTCAGCTCTCATTTCTGTGAATTCACAGATCCATTCACATTTATTTATCTTATTGGGTTTGTGCTAATCAAATACTTTAATTGTTGGAATAATGTGATTCTTGAAATAAACTAACCTTGTTAAGACATTTAATAAGGTGATATCTAGAAAGATATAATAGAAATATATGAAGAATCCTTACAAGTTCTTTGGATACTTGATAGAACAGCTTTCTTCTGGAGTAATTTTATGGAAACATTCCAATCCTAGAAGTGAGGGTTAAGACTCACAGATACATAGAGAAGAGAAGTTGACAGGAGCTAGGTAATATTCTGAGAGTGGGATTTGGAGGAAGAGAAGAGAAGCATTCAGCCTTGGCCTTATGTTTACCAAGGACCTCAGATTGAGAGGCTGTCACCACATAAGTTGATGCAGATGGGAGCAAGGAACACTGACATCACTGAAATGCGTTCATCATGTCCCTTACAGCTCGTCCTCTTTGGAACTGTTTTTAGCTTTTCTTTATCAGGAGCCCCCAAAATGGAAGTGGCTTAGATCTTCTAACTCAGAGGAAGTGTGATATGGTGGGCTTCCCTGGTGGGTCAGACAGCAAAGAATCCACCTGCAATGCAGAAGACCTGGCTTCAATCCTGGGTCGGGAAGATCCCCTGGAGGAAGGCATGGCAACCCACTCCAGTATTCTTTCCTGGAGAATCCCATGGACAGAGGAGCCTGGCAGACTGCAGTCCTTGGGGTCACAAAGAGTCAGACACAACCGAGCAACTAAGCACAGCACAGTTATACGGTGCCTTACAGAATTTATAGGTCTGGATTATGATAAATTCCTCTTTAGCATTAAAGTTTTTTTCCCATGTACAGAGTCCCAATCATGTAAGACAGAAGCAGAACTGCTGTCTTAAAAACCAGAAGTCACTTGAGGCTCCTCCTGGCCCTTAAGGTGGCACCGAAGATACTCTCGAGGAAACTTAAAACTTCAGAAAACAAGACTCGGAAACTACTAGATTGGCCTAACCGCCCTGACATACAGATGTCAAAATCTAGGCTCAGAGAGATGAGGTATCCTGTTGAAGATTGCCCATCTGGAGGGAATAGATCTCCAGATTCACAATGAAACATGTTTTCCTCAGTAGGAATTGCTGAAGAGTAGTTTCCTTTTGCAGAGAAGGCAATGGCACCCCACTCCAGTACTCTTGCCTGGAAAACCCCATGGATGGAGGAGCCTGGTGGGCTGCAGTCCATGGGGTTGCTAAGAGTCAGGCACGACTGATTGACTTCACTTTCACTTTTCACTTTCATGCATTGGGGAAGGCAATGGCAACCCACTCCAGGGTTCTTGCCTGGAGAGTCCCAGGGACGGGGAAGCCTGGTGGGCTGCCGTCTATGGGGTCGCACAGAGTCGGACATGACTGAAGTGACTTAGCATAGCATAGTTTCCTTTTGATCCTATGTTATTCTGAGTTAAGAAGGCCAGGATTCTCAGGAATGATGGTGCATGGTAAGCTATTAACCTGGCCCCAGAGATGAATCCTTGTAGGAGGCATACACAATCAGTCATATTAAAACACTTGTGTAGAAATATTTAATACATAGTACTGTGTAGCTCAACCATTTAAGACATGCTCCGGTGAAGTCATTATAACATTAAGAGTGCTATATGGAATTTATAAATATGCTTATAGTCACATAGGTCTTTAGTAATCACACCTAAGTTCATATACATACATGCACAAAAAGAAGGCAGGGAAGAGAGTAGTCCAGTGTGCCCTCTGAATCATTGCATTCACTTAGTAAATATTTACGCAATAAATTCCAGATTCAGCACTCATGCAAGAACACGTGGAGACCAGCGAATGCCCTTCAGAACGGCCTTTTCAGAAGAGTGGCCTCCCTGCAGCTTCTTCCCAGATCCATTTTTCCCCTCCCCCACTTGCTGTGTTCTCTCATCTCTCTTCCTTGTGGACCTCTATCGACCCTTTGCTGCTACCATAACTTTCTGCTTTTGAGACAGAGCCCCTTGAGATTTTGTAGAAATAAAAAAGAAAATAGAGGCTTGTCTGGACTGCGGAAATTTAGAATTATTGATCTCGCTTTTTTTTTTCAACAGCCAGCTTTGTATTGTCTCAACTCCAGCTTAAAGGAATACACTTTTCACAAAGCTGATATCACCTGACCTTCAGGCTCTTATGAGAGGATCATTTCTCAATTCACTCTCAACTAAACATTCCCCTCTGAAGGTAATTTGAACTTTAAAAACGCCACCCCCTTAATCAAAAGATCCCAGTTGGTTCATACCACTTTT
This sequence comes from Bison bison bison, assembly GCF_000754665.1. Classification (NCBI taxonomy): domain Eukaryota; kingdom Metazoa; phylum Chordata; class Mammalia; order Artiodactyla; family Bovidae; genus Bison; species Bison bison. The sequence goes on from NW_011494724.1 coordinate 1,348,098, forward strand.
ATTAATCATGTTGAAAGCTTGCAATATTAGTAAAAATCATCTCTTCTCCCTTAGACTGGAATTGTTAGGCTTAACCCTGTGCCTTGAAATTAACCTTTTTCTGACATTGGTTCCTGTAGGGTTTTACTTTCATATCTGATACCCACCCTCCTCTCCTGGTTTTGGGTTTAGCTATTCTATGGTGGTGTTGACCATCATCCTGAGGAGTCCTGCCCTTCTGTGAGGTGTGAGCAAATTTTCGAGGGAGGAAGAATTTGAAAGATTATCTAATTGCTAATGCCATTTTTCAAGTGAGAATTAGGGGCTTGGAGAAATAAAGTGCCTTATACAGTCAGCAGGTTGGTGGTGGTATCAGTAAAGTGGAATTGAAATAATGAGAGAGGCAGCAAGAAGCAGATCTACTAGCAGAGAGCTGAGGTGAAGATGTGAGAGTTGGACCATAAAGAGAGCTGAGTGCTGAAGAATTGATACTTTTGAATTGTGGTGTTGGAGAAGACTCTTAAGTGTCCCTTGGACTGCAAGGAGATCCAACCAGTCCATCCTAAAGGAAATCAGTGCTGAATATTCATTGTAAGCACTGGCGCTGAAGCTCCAATACTTTGGGCACCTGATGCAAAGAACTGACTCACTGGAAAAAACCCTGATGCTGGGAAAGATTGAAGGCTGGAGGAGAAGGGGACAACAGAGGATGAGACGGTTTGCATGGTATCACAGACTCGATGCACACGAGTTTGAGCAAGCTCCAGGAGTTGGTGATGGACAGGGAAGCCTGGCGAGCTGCAGTCCATGGGGTCATAAAGAGTTGGACACAACTGAGCAACTGAACTGAACTGAGGTGACAATTCAAAACAAAAGAGAAATATTCATAGAAATGCAAGTGACTTACACATTAGCCATTATACTCAATTTCACAATAATCATATGTTGAGCAAAATGGACATGACATGTTGCCAGGGAACTGCCCATCTCGGGCAGCGTGCCTGACGATCTTCACAGCAGCATGAGTGTGACCATGAAACAGGTTGTAAGACACTGAGGAAAACAGAAAAGGGACCAAATAGGGCCAGATCTAACAGGCAGGCCAAAGCCACAGACCACAAGAAACCTGGTTATTTGTTCCCTGTATCAGAACTAGGAAAAATTGGAAAAGCTTGAAGGCAAAACGAGGAAGGGGCAGCAGAGGATGGGAAGGTTAGATAGCATCGCTGACTCAATGGACTTGAATTTGAGCAAATTCCGAGAGATAGTGGAGGCCAGAGGAGCCCTAGAGTGCTATATCCAAGGGGTTGACTTAGCGACTGAACAACAACGAATCGGAACGAGAAATCGATGTATATCTCCTAAGCTTTTATTTCCATTTCTGCACCGATGCATCAGCACTGCAGTGGTTGCTGCTCCACACCTGACAGAATCCTGCTCCTCATCTGCTTGCTCTTCAATTGCATTGACTACATTTCTACTCTTTGGAAATGCTTCTTAGATTAGATTCCTTTTTGCTTAGGCAAGATAAGGCTGTGTTTTGAGGAAAAGGCAATATGGTTTTAAGACAGGTTCTCTAAATGTCCTATCTGCAGAGGTTGCCTAGAATTCATTTTAGAATACTTGAAGTCAGGGGCTTCCCTGGCGACTCAGACGGTACAGAATATTTGAAGTCCACTGCCAGGTTCTTGTCATCACTCATTTTTTGTTTGATGTCCTCAGGTAACATCTTTGCTTTCCTAGTATTAAATAAAATCTGAAGGATGGCCCCTTATGTAGCTATCTGTAAAGGATGTATTTTGTTTAATGAGTATAATCCTAGATCTGAAAGAGTCGAGCCTTGAAACAATACATAAACTGCAGCAGTAGTTTATGATATTATCATACAATGTATATAATTATATACTTATAATAATAATTGTAATTTAATTACTATATTACATAAGAATCTATGATTATATGTGATAATTATTTTTATTGAAGTACAGTTGATTTGAAATGTTAACTTCTGTACAGTAAAATGATTCAGTTTTATATATATATATAATACACTTTTTACATTCTTTTTCATTACAGTTTGTCATTAAGCATGGAATATAGTTCCCTGTGCTGTACAGTGGAACCTTGTTGTTCATTCCTTCTATATCCTGTAGATTACCCCTACTAACCCCAGCTTCCCACTCCACCCCTCCCTCAAACCCCTTCCCTTGGTAACCACAGGTCTATTCTCTATGTTTATGAGACCGTTTCTGTTTTGTAGATAGGTGTATTTGCTATGTTATCATATGTTAGATTCCATGCGTCAGTGATAGCATACGGTATTTGTCTTTCTGACTTACTTCACTTAGTATGATAATCTCTAGTTGCATCCATGTTGCTAAAAATAAATAGTTATTTTTAATGGCTGAGTAATATTCCTCTGTATATGTACTGCAGCTTCTTTATCCATTCATCTGTCGGTACACATTTAGGCTCTTCCCGTGTTTTACCTGTTGTGAATAGTGTTGCTATGAACACTGGGGCCCATGTATCTTTTTAAATTATAGTTTTGCCTGGATGTACACCCAGGAATAGGATTGCTGGATCATATGGTAATTCTATTTTTAGTTTTCTGAAGAACCTCCATACTGTTTTCCATAGTGGCCACACCAACTTAAATTTCTACCAACAGAATAGGAGGGCTCCCTTTTTTTCACACTCTCTCCATTATTTGCTATTTGTAGACTGTTTAATGATGGTCATCCTGGCCAGTGTGAGGTGGTTCCTTATTGTAGTTCTCATTTGCATTTCTGTAATAATTAGCAATATTGAGCATTTGTTCATGTGCTTAGTAATAGGCTGTCTATATGTCTCCTTTGGAGAAATGTCTACTTTCGTCTTCTGCACATTTTTGGATTGGGTTGTTTGTGTTTTTGTTATTGACTTGTATAAGCTATTTGTATATTTTGGAAATTAAGCGTTTATTGGTCACATCATTTGCAAATATTTTCATCCAGTCCATAGGCTGTCTTTTCATTTTGTCTATTGTTTCCTATGCTGGGCAAAAGCTTGTAAGTTTGATTAGGTCCCATTTTTTTATTTTTGTTTTCATTTCTATTGCCTTGGGGACTGAGTTAAGAAAACACTGGTGCAATTTATGTCAGAGAATGTTTTGCCTGTGATCTCTTCCAGGAAGTTTATGGTGTCAGATGATAATTCTTATAACTATATGTACATTGGGTATACTATATTACTAGTCACTATTGATAGCAAAGACGAGCACAGTAAAGGACAGAAATGGTATGGACCTAACAGAAGCAGAAGATATTAAGGAGAGGTGACAAGAATACACAGAACTATTTTTAAAAAAAGACCTTTATGACCCAGATAACCACGATGGTGTGATCACTCACCTAGAACCAGACATCCTGAAATGTGAATTCAAGTGGGCCTTAGGAAGCATCACTATGAACAAAGCTAGTGGAGGTGATGGAATTCCATTTAAGCTATCTCAAATCCTGAAAGATGATGCTGTGAAAGTGCTGCATTAAATATGCCAGCAAATTTGGAAAACTCAGCAGTAGCCACAGGACTGGAAAAGGTCAGTTTTCAATCCGGTCCCAAAGAAAGGCAATGCTAAAGAATGTTCAAACTACTGCACAATTGCACTCATCTCACATGCTAGTAAAGTAATCCTCAAAATTCTCCAAGCCAGGCTTCAACAGTACATGAACCTTGAATTTTCAGACATTCAAGCTGGATTTTAAAAAAGCACAAATTGCCAACATCCCTGGATCATCAAAAAAGCAAGAGAATTCCAGAAAAATATTTATTTCTGCTTTATTGACTATGCCAAGGCCTTTGACTGTGTGGATCACAACAAACTGTGGAAAATTCTTCAAGAGATGGGTATACAAGACCACTAACCTGCCTCCTGAGAAATCAGTATGCAGGTCAGGAAGCAACAGTTAGAACTGGACATGAAACAACAGACTGGTTCCAAATCGGAAAAAGGAGTACGTCAAGGCTATATATTATCACCCTGCTTATTTAACTTAAATGCAGAGTACATTATGAGAAACGCTGGGCTGGAGGAAGCACAAGCTGGAATCAAGATTGCCTGGAGAAATATCAATAACCTCAGATATGCAGATGACACCACCTTTATGGCAGAAACTGAAGAAGAACTAAAGAGCCTCTTGATGAAAGTGAAAGAGGAGAGTGAAAAAGTTGGCTTAAAACTCAACATTCAGAAAACTAAGATCATGGTATCCGGTCCCATCCCTTCATGGCAAATAGATGGGGAAACAATGGAAACAGTTGAGAGACTATTTTGGGGGGCTCCAAAATCACTGCAGATGGTGACTGCAGCCATGAAATTAAAAGACGCTTGCTCCTTGGAAGGAAAGTTATGACCAACCTAGATAGCATATTAAAAAGCAGAGACATTACTTTACCAACAAAGGTCCATCTAGTCAAAGCTATGGTTTTTCCAGTAGTCATGTATGAAATATGTGAGTTGGACCGCAAAAAGAGCTGAACACCAAAGCACTGATGATTTTAAACTGTGGTGTTGGAGAAGACACTTGAGAGTCCCTTAAACTGCAAGGAGATCCAACCAGTCAATCTTAAAGGAAATCAGTCCTGAATATTCATTGGAAGGACTGATGCTGAAACTGAAATTCCAATACTTTGGCCACCTGATACGAAGAGCTGACTCATTGGAAAAGACCCTGATGCTGGAAAAGATTGAGGGCAGGAGGAGAAGGGCGTGACAGAGGATGAGTTGGTTGGATGGCATCACCAGTGCAATGGACATGAGTTTGAGTAGGCTCTGGGAGCTGGTGATAGACAGGGAAGCCTGGAGTGCTACAGTCCATGGGGTCACAAACAGTCAGACATGACTGAGTGACTGAACTGAACTGAGCTGAGAGTTACATTATTTATGTAACATAATTTTATTCAATGTTCTCTGGTTAAATTTAGACACTGTGGTTAAATCATAGTTACACTTTTAAATACTCTTCTTCCATAAATCCTTTCCCATATCCTCTCCACTGTGGTCCTTTTGTATTGCCTATATAAGCCTGTGATGTTTCAGTATTTTAGTTGTGTAATGTTTAACCATTCTTGTTGAACAATTTAAGTATTAGAACTGAAAGAGACATGGAGAAGCGGGATTTAACTGTGGGTAAGCTGAGGTGCAAAGATATTGTGTCAGTCATGCTATCCTACATTTTTATCATTCTAGTCTTCATTCCTTTGTACCCTACCATGTGCAAACCTTGAGAATGTATTCGTAAATCCCAACTCCTCTCATGGTTGACTTGCCAAAAATAGTGAATACAAGACTCCCACTTTATGCCTGGTCTTAGAAGAGTGGGGAAGGAGACATATCAAGGGTGGAGAGGAACAGACCAGGCCCCCTACTTCCAGTCCTGGCTGTTAGTCACTAACTGGGCCAGATCTACTGGGGATAGAGAAACTTGGAATTGGATGAATTCTTTCTCACTGTCTATTTAAATTTGACTCATTTTTTTTAACCCTAATATTCAGTAGTACTCAGAAAATATATGGGATCTAACTCAGAGAACCTCCAGATTTAAGAAAAGACAGGGATTATTTTAAAGGAGTGGTAAGAAAATAAAGCTCTTACCTGATTTCACCCTATGAAGTTAACCCATTAAATACATCAGTTACATGATTCCCCTTAAATCATTTCTCCTTTGGGGATTACTTATTCCCGTCTGGGGACCTAGGGGAAACGGGGATCTGTGTCTCTATTTGTGTTAAAACCTTCATCCAAGAAGACAGTGGAGTTTCACTGTTGGCCATTTTCTCCATAATCCCAGTGACCTTCAAGGAGCTAAACAGGCTGATAAGAAAATGCGAGGTCTTTAGACTCTGTGTCAAGGGAAACGTTGGATTCTTTCCTTGACTAATGACCAGGAAAAAGATGGAAGGTTTCTCTAAGCTTATTATATGTACCACAGTTATCACACAGAAACATTAGAGAGTGAGACAGAAGATGGGGTGGTGCAAAGGGTCTTTGGTTTGAATTTATTTTTGAAAAAGTGGAAAAATGATGGCATTTTGGTATGATAATGGAACATTGAGTAAGGCATTATGAAGCACATAGGATTTGATTTAGGAGCAAGAAATTACTCTGTTATACTACATTTTGTTTAACCTCAGTGCAACTTATATCAAACTTTTTCCTGACTGTATAAATAATTTATTTACCATGAACAAGAAATATAATAACCATAGCAGAGTAGATATTTTTCCTGTGAAACAATGACTTTCTACTCAGCAGCTCATCTCAGCTTTAAATATATTTATAGGTCCAAAAAGATACCTCTTTATCTCTCTGAAATTCAGGCTATATTCTAAATGTCTGTATGTGAGGGAGTTCATTCCAACTGTGAATTTCCACTGTGTTGAGGCAAGTAGCCAAATGGTGGTAGAGGGGCAACAAAGACTGGATCTGAACTGCATGGAAATCCACCTGCACAGGATCTTCTTACTCACCCTCAGGGCTCTCAGGGAAATACCTTGTCCCTCTTAGGAAGGCTCCCTGCCGGGGAGTTCAGGGTGCAGACAGCAGTGGAGAAGGCCCAGGGCCCCATCCCACTGAGGAGCACATGGGAGGAGCCTGAGTGGACGAGGCCACTGGATTTCTCTGCCTTCCCACCCAGAATGTAATCTTGCTGGTGAAGGTCACCTTTCACGTACTGTAGTTTCCCCATTTTTGTGAAAGTAATGGAGAAGAATGTCATTCTGTCTTTGTTTCCTTAGCTGAAGGCTTCTTCTCGCACTTCCTTTAGGTGTCAAATATCCTCTATTGTGGGAAGCATCGCATGAGTTCCCTGCAGCTCAGACAGTAAAGAATCTGCCTGCAATGCAGGAGACCTGGATTCGATCCCCAGGTTGGGAAGATCCCCTGGAGAAGGGAATGGCAATCCACTCCAGTATTCTTGCCTGGAGAATCCCATGAACAGAGAAGCCTGGTGGGCTGCAGTCCATGGGGTCACAAAGAGTCAGACCTGACTGAGGAACTAACACTACTGCTATGGCAAGCATTGAAATGCAGTGTTTTCATAGGTTCACTGGAGGGGACACCCACTTCATAGGGTCACCCATATTGCACAAGTCCCTAATGGGGTGGCATAGTCTCCAGCTGAACCTTTAAGAATCCTCTCCCAGCCCCTGCCCCAGTTGCTGCATCTCTGTTTCTCCGTATCTTTGCACAGAGCATTCCTTTCAATGCACCTTGAGCCTAGCAACCGTCTTTGTATTGAGCTGCTTGCTGGGAAACTCTTGCTTTTCCAAACCATGGAAGTGCGGTTTGCCCTCATCGATGCCCTGTTTCCTTATTTTATATTGAGGGGTGTTTCAAGCTTTTTCTCACCTTCATCTACTCCAGATGAGGAGTCTTGTGTTCATATGTGTTCCCTAACTACAAGACCCCTGAGCTCTGCCAAGATCTCTGTTATGCTACTCTTCTCTCATGGCAGTGTGGGCAGGCCTATCTGTTTCTACAGGAACTTTGGTACAAGTTGGGGGATGAATGAAATAAAAGTGTCTTCTTCTGGAAAACAGCTACTATGAGTAGCTCTCTTAGCAACCACTCACTTGATTTGGTGGCAGGGAATTAAAAGCACAGGGCAGGAAGGGTAAATGCCACAATGTTCTCACCTGTGAAAGATTCTTCCTGAGGTTTCCTTTCTACAATAGATCTCTTGCTTTCTGTTATATAAGCTCTTATGTGTGGTTGTCACTGGAAATTTTATAGAGATTTGTAGAGATGTATCTAACTTCTCTCTTCAGAATGTGGTAGAATTTATTGCCCCTGTTTCCATTTAAAGTTAGATGCTTTAAATGAAATTCTAGACAACTGAAGTCCCATTTGATATCCTGTTACAATAAAACCCACAATTAAGCTGAAAATACATAAAGACTTAACAGTTTGAATTTCCAATCTCTTGGCTGTATTTCACATTTTTTGTGTGTGCAGAACCCACTGTAGTATGAGTTACTTACCCAGAGAATGATAGAATGTTGGTGCTTGAAGGAACTTTGAAATTTTCTTAGTTCATTCGCTCCACTTAGCAGTTCACATAACTGAAAAAGAGAGATGTTAACTAGGTTAATTAAAGACCAAGGAGTATGTTTAATATGTTAAAAAGACTTTTACAACTCTTAGAATTTTTAAAATCACCATTCAGCTGAACACTAAGACTTTGCTTAGTAGAGTCTCCAAGTTCCACTTGGAGGCTGCATTTTCAGAACTTGCTGGAGACTTACATCTCATGTAGTCATATCTGTTTATTTTGCGAGTCAGGATGCTAAATAGTTACAGTTCAAGAGTTATAAACCAGGTCTGTCTAGGGACAGTGGTCTTGTCATTGAACTTGGGATTTCATGCGTGCCTCTGTCCGTGTGCGTGCATGCTCACACACACACACACACACTCAAATTTGGTTCTAGGACAGCAGAGTAGCAGAATGTTTTGTGGATGCTTGAGGCCACAATTAAACAGATGAGAGTCTGTGAGAGTGAGGGAAACAGGTTTGAGGAGCATCTTGATGATTTCGTGCAATCTTGCCTTTGTTACTTCCTTAAGAGATTGAGTATGCTTGACATTTTGATGGTAATGTGTTTAAATCCAATTTTAAAAAATAAAAATACTATTCTGTTAAGTGAGTCCTTGCTCAGACTGGACTGGACAATGAGGAGCCCAGCTTACATTAAAATTACCTAATTATTAAGCCTTAAGCCACCATCAACAATAAATCTAATCTCATTAGGAAGCTACAAAGTGTAGTGGTTAAGAGCATAGACTCTAAACTCACATTTTCTAAGTTTAAACCTGGATTTGCTACTAACCAGCTATAAAATTTTTGCAGAGTTGTTGATGTCTGTGTGCCACTGTTTCCTTACGTACCACCTAGAGTTGATAGGAGTACTGTTCTTGTTTTGGTGCTATCATAAGCACCAAATGCTGCATATCCCTTGAGTTGACATTAAAGTCCAACCACTTAAGCTTGTCATTAAAGACAGTAAAATGTAAAGTTAACTTGGTAAGCAAAATATTTACTTTGTCATTGACAGTATAAATTGCATTGACTTAATTAAGTTAATGTCACGCTCTATATATTTTTGATTTGTTTTCTGTCTGGATAACATGAGAGAAAACATGTTGAACACGGGGAGTAAATGCATGATATTAACATAGTGAGGGTTTCATCAGTTAATCCGTGAGATCGAAAGCATGTTTCATTCTATAAAGCTGTATAAAATATAAACAACCATTATTGTTATAAACTGTTAATTAACAGGTGTTCAATGAGTATGAACTAAAAGGCAGGGCCCGAAGATGACTGCTGTTTGATCATCTTTTGTCAACTTCATTAAAGAATAGTTTCGTTATGAAAAATTTTTCACATGCTATACCGAGGCCTGTGAAATCTGAAGTAAGCATTGAGTAGTTGGCAAAATATAATGGCTCCCTAAAGATGTTCCTGTCCTAATTCTTATGAAAGTAAAAAAGGGTCTTTGCAGATGTGATTAAAGTTAAGCACCTTACAATATAGAGGTTGATCTGGATTATCAGGTAGGCCTAACCTAAGCACATGAGTACTTACAAGGAGAAATCTTCTTTGCCTGTGGTTAGAGTCAGATGCAGATGTCAGTATGGAGGAAGGCTCAGGAAGATGCAATACTGCTGGCTTTGAAGATGGAGAAAGAGGGCCAAAGCCAAGGGAGACAGTGGCCTCCATGGCCTCTGGGAGCTGGAAAAGGAAAAGTACAGATCTGCTTCTAAAGCTGTCACGAAAGGACACAGCCCACGATTTTATGTCAGACTGCTCACCTATCCAAATGTACAGTAAGATAATAGACTTTTTAAAGCCACTAAGCACATGATAGTTTGTTGCAGCAGCAATAGAAACTGATACAGATGTTGATACCTGGAAGCAGGAGGTGCTGTATCAGATACCTGAAATGTGGAGGTGGCTTGGAATTGGGCTTTGGGAAAAGGCTGGAAGGGTTTAGAAGAGCATGATTGGAAGAGCCTGGATTGTCTTGAATAGGCTGTTGGTGGGAATTTGGATGTTGATGACTCAGTGAGGACTCAGAAGTGAGGATAATGGTAAAGGATACATAAACTGCCTTAAAGAACACTTAACTGTTGTGAAAATACTGTCTCTGGAAGGGAAGGTAACTATTGGTGAGAGCTCAGAACGAAATGAACTTTTCTTAGGAACTGAAACATAGGACATCCTTGATATATGGTGGCAGAGACCTTAGTAGAATTGGGTCCTGTAGGTATGTGGAAAGCAGTTTTTGTAAATGATGAACTTGGCTATTTACCTGAGGAAGTTTTCAAATAAAATTTTGAAGGTGTAGCCTTTTTTTTTTCTTGCTACTTACAGTAAAATGAAAGAAGAGAGATAAATTGAGGGGATTATAGAACCAAGGTGTGATGATCTACCTATACAGTTTTCAAAAGTACTAAAAATAAGAGATTTAATGTCAGGAAAGCATACTCTGAAGGAGTAGTGAAAGGTAGTGCTATACAACCTTTGCTAATGCCTGAGAAAATACTGAGATTAAGAGATACACTCCAGGAGCCTCTAGAAAGCTTAAGGCACCGACCCCAGCCATCTCAGCAAGAGCCAAGAACATACATGGATTACCTAGGAAAGACCTGCAGACAAGCCTCACTGCAGAGTGGAACACTGACATACAGGTGTCCTTGGGCTGGACTCCACAGTGCCCCGAAGGAGGGGAATGGAAGGGCCCCTGTGGGTGTGGGTCTGGGTCTGGGTGTTTCTCCCCCTGGACTTGCCAGCTCAGCTGGTTCTTCGTATCCAAAAAAAGGGAGATTTTTCCAGGAGCACTTCTGGTTCTTGGAATCCACATGAGTCTTCGGGCAGTACTACATACACTAAACATGATCTGATACTTTCAGTGAGGTCTGTCACGGCAGCCTGAGGTCAAGCATGTGTTTTATTTTGTCTTTGTTTATAAGAGAGGGTACAGAAAATGCGTGCATTCTCATAACAGTGAAATCAATCAAGGTTATAAGTTAATTCAATTCCAGTGTTGCTACCAAGTGAATTATGGAAAAAAAAAAAAAAAACACCTTTCAGCTTTCAAAATTGGTGAGATTTTGGCATTGCAGAGCAAGAGAGAGCAACTGTGTGTGTGTGTGTGTGTGTGTGTGTGTGTGTGTAAAGAAAGAATGCTAGAGTGGGAGAAGAATACAGAGAGATAGAAAAACGCAGAAATAGATATTCAGCCATACTGAGAAATCAAAGGGAGTGTTTTGGGATGAAGTATTAATTCTGTCTAGGAGAGTCTGAACTGGACCCAAAATAGTGGCTAGAGTTTTACAGAGAGGCCATGGGAGGTAAAGAACCATTCTTGGTAAAAAAGCCAACATGGGCAAGGTAGGCAAAGACGAACTGAGAGATGCATCCTGAGGGCAGCGAGAAGGACGCTTTGACTGGACCTTATGCACTTAGCAGACAGTGGCAGAGACGGAGCTCCTATCAGACTGGGAAGGCAAGAGTGTGGGCTTTATTCTGTACCAGCATAATCTTCCAGAAGCTTCCAGAAAGGGAGTACCATGGCCAGTTCTTCCTTCAGCCCTATGTTAAAGGGTGGGTGCCTCGAGAAAACTGTGCTCCTCCACAATTTTTCTGAAAGCCAAGGAGAAACCAAACCTTGCTACACCGTGCCTGGAATTCCCCGATGCCCTCTGGCCCCAGTTTGGCTCTCTTCCTACATCTGATTGCCTTCACAGCCATCTGGCCACACTAGGCATCCCGACAAAGAAATTTTGAGGATGAGATTTCATTTTTAAATAAATTACATTTTTTAATGCATGGTGTCCTCCGAGTTGTTGAGCCTGTTCTTGCCTTCCTGTTTGGCAAGTTTCCTCCTGACTGTTGCAGTCATTTCTTCCCAGGACACACCAGATTCTGTTTCGTTAGCAACAGTGGACTCTGACTTGCAACAGAGAGAAGGCGCTGTATACAAGCTGAGGGAACATACTGCAGAAGTGGAATATTCTCCCTCCTCCCACCCAATACTGAGGAATTAAAGAGGGCAAAATACTGAGGAATTAAAGAGGGCAAGAGCAAGTTACACACACACACAAATATAAGTGAGAGGCGAGGTGGGATGTAAGCAGGAAAGAAATGCAAACATTGTGTTCCGCTGGCAATGAAATGTCATGTTTGCCCTGAGATCAAATGAAAACAATTCTTGATTTTGATACTCTGAAAGGATGCTCTGAAAGATATTAACGAGCCCAGCCTTTACCCTACAATCACTGAAACACAGTCTTGGTGGGTATTAAAGCTTCACTGGTTTTAATTCTCTCATCTGCCTCCCTTGAAATAGATGTTTGAAAGTTGGCCTTATTTCAGCTTGTCGTACGCAGGAGCAGAGTCCCACAGCTCCCAGATCCAGGTTGTCCCTCTGAATGCCCTTCACTTTACGGTAGGATTCAAGCAAGCGTTTCTGGCGCAGTGCTTTTGATCTATTAACACAGCTACCATAATTACATCACTTCAAAGCACAGGCAAAAGTCACAAATCTATCTTGAAAAGAATAATTATCTTAAATTGATTTTAACTATGATGTAAGAGCTGAGGATTATCTGTCCAACACAAATAAATGAAATTGTGTAGGGCGCAGATGCTTGGAATTAGAAAAATTACTAAAATTTACATCAAGATAAATTTGTAGAATCAAAGGAGTGATTTTCTTGTATTGGCAGTGAGTCGGTCATCATTGTCATTTACAGTGTCTCCATCCATGCTTTTCTTTCTGTGCTGTGACTTCTCTTAGACCAAAGGTGAGGCTGAACCTGGGCAAAGATGTCTTCATTATTCACTTTCCTTTTATTTTTTCTTTTTAATTTTATTTTATTTTTAAACTTTACATACTTGTATTAGTTTTGCCAAATATCAAAATGAATCCGCCACAGGTATACATGTGTTCCAAAGGAGAGTTCAGCTGGTTTAATTTCATAAATCTAAGTGGTATATGAAAATACAATAAGGGCATCACAAGCAGTTAGTTCTCTTGCAGTTTTAATTACCTTCTAGAAATACTGTCGGAGAAGGCAATGGCAACCCACTCCAGTACTCTTGCCTGGAAAATCCCATGGATGGAGGAGCCTGGTAGGCTGCAGTCCATGGGGTCGCTAGGAGTTGGACACGACTGAGCGACTTCACTTTCACTTTTCACTTTCATGCATTGGAGAAGGAAATGGCAGCCCACTCCAGTGTTCTTGCCTGGAGAATCCCAGGGACAGGGAAGCCTGGTGGGCTGCCATCTATGGGGTCACACAGAGTCAGACACGACTGAAGTGACTTAGCAGCAGCAGCAGAAATACTGTAACCTGAATCAGCCAATCTCTTTGCTTGCCATCTGACTCTACTTTCAGCAGGAAATCTATGCATTTTACTTACTAAAGAGGCACGTGGCCTTCTATAAAGATGTGGATCCTTAAGCCTTTGAGCATTTAATTATTATTGTGTGTTTCATTGAGATTCATCCTGATTACTTTGGGAGCTCTTGGAACCTTTTATTCTATATTGCTGTCAATGTATTAGTCAATTTGTGGTTGGCTTTTATTTATTTGTTGGTGAGTCTCCAGTCTAACCACAATTTTAGTCGTGTTATACGCTCTTACTAAAATGCATAGCTCCATGATGTGCCAACTGTGGTTGCATCATTCTACCCTAGGTAATGTTGGGTTGATCCTTTAATGGGTCAGTCATACTTAGTATGACAAGTTAGTTGTCATACTTCAGGGTCTGAGACAAATTCTCTAGCAACACAGTATCATGGGTTAAGGAACCACCCTTACTGAGAGCAGGAGAAACTCATGAAGCCATGAAGCAGCAAGAAAAGGGAAGGTAACCCAGCCCCACCACCCTGCCGCCTTCCCACCATCTCAGGATGCCTTCTGGGGACACTTTATGTCTCTGTTCTTGCCCATCTCCCATTCTCTTTTGCAGTTCAAGTATGAGTGCAGCTTTGTTACTAGGGGCTACACAGAGGTCTCAATGCCATGTCTGAGGGACAGTTGTTTACAAGGGTGGTGCTCTAGGGAACTGGCTATTCAGTGCCTGGTCACCATGGGACACGCCTTGTAGCCCCCTTCTTCAAGAAAGAAGTCAGTGTTACTGTGGGAAATTGAGCTTTGGAGCCAACCCTCCTATAGGAAGAACCCTAACCACCCCCTGCCCCCAGCTCATTTAGCTAGATCTTTGTCAACAGTGCCAGGTAGACACCAGGGATCACTTTCGGGTGCTTCAGACCATTGCACCTCACACTGCCAGCCCTAGGATAGCACTTGCCACAAGACATTGTCCTTTCAGCTGGCCAAAAGAGATATATGTCTGTCTCATAAATTCCTTAATTGTATTCCTACAACCCTATCCTCAGTGCATGCCTGCCCTCATCATTCCATTAGAATGTTCCAATAGCCTCATAGCCAACCTTTGTATTTGTATTATCTTTCCTGTATTCCCAGCCAACAGTTCTTTCTTTCTATAGCCTAAATAGGCCTTCTGACTTTCCTCTCCGTGTATAGTAGTAGGGTCCATCCATCCCTGAATGTCCTTTATTGACTGTGCCAAAGCCTTTGACTGTGTGGACCACAACAAACTGTGGACAATTCTTCAAGAGATGGGAATACCAGACCACCTGACCTGCCTCCTGAAAAATCTGTATGCAGGTCAAGAAGCAACACTTAGAACTGGACACAGAACAACAGACTGGTTCCAAACCGGGAAAGGAGTACATCAAGGCTGTAAATTGTCACCCTGTTTATTCAGCTTATATGCAGAGTACATCATGTGAAATGCCAGGCCGGATGAAGCACAAGCTGGAATCAAGATTGCCAGGAGAAATATCAATAACCTCAGATATGCAGATGACACCCCCTTATGGCAGAAAGCAAAGAACTAAATAGCCTCTTGATGGAAGTGAAAGGAGAGAGTGAAAACACTGGCTTAATATTCAGCATTCAGAAAACTAAGATCATGGTATCCGGTCCCATCACTTCATGGTAAATAGATGGGGAAACAATGGAAACAGTGACAGACTTTATTTTCTCTGGGCTCCAAAATCACTGCAGGTGGTGACTGCAGCCATGAAATAAAAGATGCTTGCTCCTTAGAAGAAATGACAGCATACTATAAAGCAGAGACATTGCCAACAAAGATCTGTCTAGTCAAAGCTATAGTTTTTCCAGTAGTCATGTGTGAAATGTGAGAGTTGGACTATAAAGAAAGCTGAGCACTGAAGAATTGATGCTTTTGAATTGTGGTGTTGGAGAAGACTCTTGAGAGTCCCTTGGACTGCAAGGAGATCCATCCAGTCCATCCTAAAGGAAATCAGTCCTGAATATTCATTGGAAGGACTGATGCTGAAGCTGAAGCTCCAACACTTTGGCCACCTGATGCAAAGAATTGACTCCTTGGAAAAGACCCTGATGCTGGGAAAGATTGAAGGCGGGAGGATAAGGAGACAATGGAGGATGAGATGATTGGATGGCCTCACTGACTTGATGGACATGAGTTTGAGTGTGCTCCTGGAGTTGGTGATGGCATGCTGCATGTGACCATAGGGTCACAAAGTTGAACATGACTGAGTGACTGAACTGAACGAACTGACGCAAGATGCCCAGTCCCCTGTGAAGTCTAGCTCACTCAAAAATCTGAAATTCCCAGAAACTTCTCTGTGAAGCATGGTGGGCGCTGCTGCTGCTCTGTCCTCCTCACTGTCTCTACAGAGAGCAGCCCTGAAGCTGCTGTGAGAACCACCTTCTGCAGGGGTTTGCAGCAGTGAAGGGAAAACAGACTCTATTCTGTGGCCCCTGCTCTCCTGGATGGAGCCCAAGGCTCCACTGTGTTAGGGGAACATGTTGAAATAGGCTGTGTGGGTACTAGGTACAGCTCATTCTCCTATTAGAAACTTGACCTTTATCTAGTTGCCTGCAATCAAAGTGAATTCTAGTGTGGGTTTCAAAGCTGATGCTCTCTTCAGATTCTTCCATCTTCTCAACTAAGGGGTGGCCTTGCTTATTGTGCCTTGATCAGGCACTTCATGGGGCCCCAAGTGGAACAAGCCACTCCTTATCAACACTCTTCACCCACCGAGGACCCCAGTCATTCTCTCTCCCCCCACCCCACCCCTCCCCAATGACGTACTCCACATTTCCCACTTATGCCCTCTGGCCATTTGTGA
Source organism: Bison bison bison (assembly GCF_000754665.1). Classification (NCBI taxonomy): domain Eukaryota; kingdom Metazoa; phylum Chordata; class Mammalia; order Artiodactyla; family Bovidae; genus Bison; species Bison bison. The sequence goes on from NW_011494724.1 coordinate 1,364,334, forward strand.
ATTCCCAGCAAGATCCATGTGCATCTTAGGTATTCGTTACATTCTGAATGTACAACATGGCAGTGCTCTTAGAATGGCCCCTGTCATGCCACACACAGTTCTTTTTACCTCATTTTCTGCTACCTGTGAGCACCTCGACCTCCTATAACAGTCTGATGTCTGCCTTTCTCAGCATATATGACTCTTACACCTCCAAGGCTCTAAAGGATGTGTCCTTTCTTGGAGCAACCTGCCCTTAATCTGTCTACTTGATAAATGCCCACTCAGTCACTCAGACAAGTTCAAAAGTCAGTTCTTTGTGAAGCTTTCCCTGATGGCTGTAGCTACTCATTCCTTTGGGCCCCATGGGCACTTGCTCACGCTGGAGAACTTGCTTCCTGTATGGTAATTACCCATGAGCAGAATCTTTCTCTCACATTAAACCATACTTCCCTGCTAAACAGGATGATCTTGACTTACTCAGTTTTACATCTCAACTGAGTGCACAGCAAATTAGCAGCTGCTGGAGAAGGCAATGGCACCCCACTCCAGTACTTTTGCCTAAAAAATCCCATGGACAGAGGAGCCTGGTAGGCTGCAGTCCATGGGGTCGTTAGAGTCGGACATGACTGAGCGACTTCACTTTCACTTTTCACTTTCATGCATTGGAGAAGGAAATGGCAACCCACTCCAGTGTTCTTGCCTGGAGAATCCCAGGGACGGCAGAGCCTGGTCGGCTGCTGTCTATGGGGTCACAGAGAGTCGGACACGACTGAGGCAACTTAGCAGCAGCAATGTTAATTAAATGATGGCAAAGTATGAAGAGAACAACACGAATGATTATACACACATCTTGGTTTACAAAACACAGCTACCTTATCATCATGGATGAAGTGCCCACCAAATTTTCCACTTCCCTAGTGGGTTGTCTATTCTGTTTCTGTCACTGGTTGAAGTGCCGCAGAGCCGATAGATTGCCTGATGGCTTTGCTACGACAGTTGAAGAGGTAGTCCAGTTCTGGGTGTACGAAGATAATAGAGATGACAAAATTCTGAGGCATGGACAAAAAGCGAAATGATAGTTTAGAAGGAAAAGAGTGGAAATGAATGAAGGAAAGTTTGGAAGAAAAAAAATCTAGAAGACCTCACAGTTTGGATATACACAGAGAGTAGTCGATGATGTAGAAGTGGAAGAGTTGGGGACCACAGGGCAGGGGTGCTGAGTGATGGAGGCTCAGCTTCTCTGCAAAGGTTCTGTTCTCCCCTCCCAGTCTGCAGAAGGCAGTGTGATGTGGGGTAAGGCTCATTCATCAATGCTTCAACCATGCAAAGGCCAAGAAGACATGTTGGTATTTTATAGTATTAACCAAATATCAGGAAACAAAGAAGTCTCATTGATTTGAACTCTGTGAAAACAAAATTTGTGGTATTTGAAGGGAATGTGATAAAATGTAGCTTTATGCTCTATGCAGAATTTACTGTGCAAATTATAAATAATTAATCTACTTAAGAAAATAAACTGCTTTCAAGTACTTTTAAGTACTTTAGAAGCACTGATTACATAGAAACAGTGATTAATTTTCTTCTTCAACAAAGGACCAAGTATGTTCTCTATAAACATCTGTCAGACTACAGTTGGTATAACGTATTTTAAATGATAAATACTTGTCTGTAAGTACCAGGACTGCATTTCTTGAAAGGTGTTCCAATTTTTTTCCCATGCAAACTCATTCTCTTCTCAGAGAACACTCATTTGGAGGGTTAGCCCCTTCTTTGTTGTAATCTATTGTATGTTGAACCTTCACTCAATTCCAGGACTTGTGCTTTCCAGCTGGGGCTGCAGCAGAAAAGATCAAATCTATTTGCAGGTTGCTAAGAGTTTAGTTGGGAGTCTTATGTATGCAAAAATGTCTACCATACAAAAGCTAAAAACTTAAAAGTTCCATGGTGGGAAGAGCTATGTGTGAGCTCTTTGGCAGTTCAGAGGAGGCAAAGATTTGATTAGTTCATTCATTTCATGTTTATCCTGTCTAGGATTTTGCATTTCAGGGGTCATGCAGATTAAAAGTAGAAGATATTCTCTACCTTCAAGGAGTTTAAAGTCTCGAGCAGGGTTGAGTAGAAGAGACAGAGCAAATGACAGAGACAGGCTGGTAATTAATTAGTTCAAAAAGTGGATGCTCTCTTACTGCCTGAGCTGAGGTGTGCTGGTCTTCTTAGCAGCTAGTCTGTCTTGAGGGACAGATAAGAGATTAGTAGACAGTGGAGAATGTCTCCTTCGCTTGTCCCACCCACTGCGAGGAGCAATAACCCAGTGAAAAGAAGTAGCATAGAAGATTCCAGAAATACTTAGTAGTTGGAAGAGGCTAAATGATGGGGACATGAGTAGTGGTTTGATAAGCAAAGCTGGAAAAGGATTATGAAACGGCTCAATTGTCATAATAGGAATATGTCATTTCTTTGGGCTTATTTAACTAGGTCCAGGGGAAATAAGATCTGAAGTGGTCTTATTCCCCCAAAGTGACAGAACTGTCAGTACCCAGCAAGCCATGATCTCAGTTCATTGAGCACCACTCTTGCTGAAGAAAGTCAGGGGTAGAAGTAAACACTCCTGCACCTGCTGTTGGCTCAGGGGTTGAACCCATGGAGGAGCACCTCATAGTAGGTTCAACTGCCTTAGTGAATTGAATTGCGCTTTCACAGAGCCCAAAGCACCGAGCCCAAAGCACCATGCTTTCCTACGTTTCTCTTCACTCCATCAGATGCCACTCCTGTTTTCATTGGCCACAACCCCAAATGTGGATTTGGGACAATGCTGTCAGTGCCAGTCACCTAACTCCCCTTGGGGAGACACACTTCTCCCACCTGCGCTGATATATCACCTGGCCTCACCTCACAATAACACAGGCCTTGCTCACCTTAATGAGTACTTTTTCTACCCATAAAAGTCATATTTATTGGGCAACATATGGTGATTCATACCCTTTAAAAGTTTACAGTCTGAAAGAAGAAATGCTGATATGAGTGAGAATAAAGAGCACCAAAGGAGGAAGTGGCATGGTGTTTTTCAGTTTTAAACAGAGTAGGGCGAAGGGGAAGGCCACATGAGATTAAGCATGGAGGGGACATGAGGCAGACTCACCACAAGTCCAGGTTCAATGCACGATGCTGGATGCTTGGGGCTGGTGCACTGGGATGACCCAGAGGGATGGTATGGGGAGGGAGGAGGGAGGAGGGTTCAGGATGGGGAACACATGAGAAATAAAGGAATAAAATTTATAAAAAAAAAATAAATAAAAACAAATAAAAACAAAAAAAAAATAAAATAAAATAAAATAAATCAATTGCCAAAAAAAAAAAAAGAAAATTGGAACAGGGGTTGTTGTTGTTGTTCATTCTCTAAGTCATGTCCGAATCTTTGCAACCCCGTGGACTGCAGCATGCCAGACTTGGCTGGAGTTTGTGCAAATTCATGTCTATTGAGTCAGTGATGCCATCCAACTGTCTCATCCTCTGTCACCCTCTTTTCCTTCTGCCTTCAATCTTTCCCAGCATCAGGGTCTTTTCCAATGAGTCACCTTTTTTGCGACACATGGCCAAAGTATTGGAGCTTCAGCTTCAGCGTCAGTCCTTCTAATGAATATTCACGGTTGCTTTCCTTTAGGATTGACTGGTTGGATCTCCTTGCTGTCCAAGGGACTCCCAAGAGTCTTCTCCAGCACCGCAATTAAAAAACATCAGTTCTTTGGTGTTCAGCCTTCTTTATGGTCCAGTTCTCACATCCATATGTGACTACTGGAAGAACCATAGCTTTGACTAGATGGAATTAGGGATGGAACAAGTGAAAAAGTTAAAAGAGAAATATAGATTTACCTGGGGATTGTAAATGAGGTTTATTCATCTTTTTGCTTATTTTTGCCTTAATTATAGTCTGAATTTTATTCCTACATATTCTGTCTTGATATGTTTATACTGAAGGTTGTCATCAACCATTATTTCCTCTCCAAAATAATGTTTCTTATAAAAGTTTACAACACAGAATCCTTTCCCTTTTAGAAGTGGTTTATTCTGAAGGAATAAAGTATATTTGATTTGTGCTGTGGGTCCCAGGTGCTGGTGTCATAATTGTTGAGTGTCATAGGTGCTGAGTTCTGATATTTTCCATGCAGGTGATTTTATAAACAACTACCAACTGATATAGTTCTGTATTTCTGTAGATTACATTTATTTTTGTTGTTGGAATATGTTAGTAAAGGGAAATATTTGGAGAGATTCTTGGCTGCTTTCTGAACACTTGCATTTTACCCATGTATTACAGGTTGCTGGATTGCAGAATTACCTGCATAGTTTTAGATATTTTATTACAGTGTTTCAGATACTTTATTGCTGTAATCCTTCAATGCCCACCAGGTGTTGGGTAATGTAGATAAATACAAAGGCACAGGCCTTCCTTTATACACTGTCCTGAAACATGGGAGCATGGAGTCTAGGGCATTTCTTGTGACATTCTAATTTATGAGCTTGTTTGTTATTTACTAAGGCTAGAAAGAATAAGATATGGAGCTAGTTAAGTTAGAGGCACAAACCGGCAGGATCATTTATTAATACTAAGCTATTCAGTTGTGTTTTGTTCCTTCTGCTGTAATAATGGTGAGTTACTTTTCTCTTTACCATCCCAAGAAGCTTACATTTCTCATTCTCATGCCTGGTCTCCAGACAGTCATGTGACTGTAAATGCATCTATCTTATTGGACTGTCACCAACGTGATATTGCATCACTTAGCCTCAGTTGCAAATATGCAGTGAGATGGTGGTTTCTACAGTGGTCCCTTGGTATCTGAAGGGGACTGGTTCCAGGCCCCCCACAGATGCCCATATCTCTTATATGAGATGGCATAATACAGTGAATATAGTCAGCCCCCGGTGTTTGTGGTTTCGCCATCCACAGGTACCGAGGGCTGACTGTTTAATGAACCCACCCAGCACTGCTGCTTCTCAAGGGTCGGGGGAGCAGAATCACTCCTACAAACATGGGGGCAGTTTTACCTGTTGGCCCCCTCTAGCAGAAGCCTTCTTTAATTTTCCTGTACTCTCCAGACAGTCTGTAAGAGGGGCAATAAACTGGGTGTTTTGCAGCTTCTGTTTTCGGCTCTGTAACTGAAACCACTACTACCTTAGACTTTGGAACCTAGATTCAGAACATGAAGCTTCTTAGAATCACGAAAGATGAAACATCTCTTCTTCATTCTGTAGTAGAAATAACAAAATATAAACATCTCAGTAGAGTTGTTGTTATTTATTTGCTAAGTTGTGTCTGACTCTTTTGCAAGCTCATGGACTGTAGCCCTCCAGACTCCTCTGTCCATGGGATTTCCCAGACAGGAATACTGGAGTGGGTTGCCGATTCCCTCTCCAGGGGATCTTCTCAACTCTCAGATCAAACCCACATCTCCTGCCTTGGCAGGAGAATTCTTTACCACTGAGCCACTAGGGAAGCCCCATCTCAGTACAGGATCCTGACACAAAAAGGGAGGGAAAGGTACAGCACAGGGATAATAGCTGTAAATGGAAGTGTATCTTCAAAAATTATGAATTGCTATGTTGTACACATGAAATTTATATAATATTGTAAACAACTACATCTCAATTTTTTTAAAAGCTAAAAAATATGGGGAAGATAATACAAAAGGAAAAGAAAGATACCATGTAAACACTGCAATTACATAAACACTGAACAATGAATATTAATAAACTACATCTCCATGCAATTACACTGAGGAATCTTATGACTATAGTAAATATTTTGTTAAAGTGGATAAAATATGCATTGACTGAAATGGCCCAGCATCATACTAGGTACCATGAAATATTTTTAATAATACCGGTAAGAACCCCTCCAGGAGTTGGTGATGGACAGGGAGGCTTGGCGTGCTGCAATTCATGGGGTCGCAAAGGGTCAGACACGACTGAGCGACTGAACTGAACTGAACTGAACGGAAGAACCCTGAAGCTGAACTCTGTCTGCACTCTGTGGAAACAAGGCTGACAAATATAACATTAGCAGACAATATGTAATAGCATATCTGGAGCATGGAGTACATTCCATACTGGGTCAGAGTTTTGTGGGAAAGTCTCCAGGAGGTGAGCCTCTTCCGTTCATTCACAAAAGGAAATGGTAATTAACCTGTCATGTGTTGGTGAGAAGACTGGACCAGAATTAGCAGATTATTTCCTAATTACGGTTTGAGATACTAAGAGCTTTAAGCATGACAAAAGCTTTGCAAATGGAAAGAAAGGATTCAGTGTATTCAACATTTCATCAAAAATTGCCTGTACTCATTGACAGGCAATTTTGGGTCATTAACCACCCAAAATGACTGGGATAAAATTTGGGATCATTAAAAGAAACTGGGAAGGGAAGCCAGCCTGCAGAAAAAAATGAAAGGTTCAGTGCTGTGTATAGCTGGTGCAGTTGTAAGTGGGAGACTGAAGTTAAGCTGGTTACAATGACAGTTTTATGTGCAAGAGGAACTTTTGTGCACAGAAAAAAAAGTATTTAAAGTTACTTGAATTTGAAATTAGGGGCTTCCTGGTCGCTTGGGGAAACTGCCTGCATTGCAGGAGACCCATGAGAATCTGCCCCCCAGGTTCAATCCCTGAGTTGGGAAGATGGTTTAGAGAAGAGAATGGCAACCCAATCTAGTATTCTTGTCTCCATGGACAGAGTAGCCTGCTGGGCTACAGTCCATGGGGTCACAAAGAGACATGACTGAGTGAATTTGAAATTAATACTGAATTTATTAAAATCTAAAATTTGCAATATAATTTTCTTTAACCCCATAAATTAAAATTACAAATATTTTTATTGATAATTCTCAATCATATAAAATAAGAAAAGTTATTTTCAAGGGATCCTTTGATAATTTTTGATTAATTCAGATTTACCAGATCTATGTGTGAACCCCATTAAACAATGTGCCCTATTTTTACAATGCATGTAAAAATTTGCTACAATTAATTTAATGTTTAAACACCTCACTTGTCTGATTTGGTGGATTTAGAACCCTAATAGGAAAACCATTCCAAATATGAATATTCAATTTCTTATAAATCTAATAAAGTTTATATATTTGTAAGTACATTTATAATGTCAAACTTTGATGCATATTAATAGTTTTAATATAATTAATAAAATTTAACTTTCAATTTAAAAAATCACAGTCTAAAATTTCAAAGTTAATCTGTTGGATTTTCTAATATTGCTAATTTTTCTCACACATTACAAGCATTAAGAAAAATCAAACATGGATATTATCTTGACCTTTATACTAAAGTATTTGTACTATGCATTTAATTTATTTCATTTGTTTAATTCTAATCTTTCGCAAGGATAAGGACTATGTACTCATAAAGAAAATAATTCGACCCATGTGAGTGGTGTGTGGTTTATTATTAACCAGTGATGTTTAAACAGAACAGAGGTCTCAAAAGTCATGTTTTCAGAGCGATTCTGCTTGTGTCACAGATGGGCACATTGTACTTCTATGGTCAATATAACTACTGGAGAAATCAGACTCCTTCCTTTTCAGTGAAGTCTGGTTTCTCCTTCATTCAAATTCCCCTTGCATACATCTGCATTCCCACAAAGGTTGCAGAAAGCATCCTTTACTACTAGATTGGATTCTGCCTGTCTTAATTTTCAGGACACTTTAAGGCCACTTCATATTTCTTTTTTGTAGAAGAATCCTTCATTCCTTACGCAGTGACAGTTAACTGTCTTACAAACCTCTTCAATGCCTTCTGAATTTTTCTTGTTTTCCCACATCTTTTCTATTGGGTTAGGCCCCACCTCTAAATATTTTATTATCTTCCATTGAGTTGTATATACCTCACTACCATCATCTTAACTCAGCAGTCACTTTCAGTCACTCCACTGAAAAATTTAGAGAGGTTTGGAATGGTCTTTAAAAACATGGGTGAAGTCTATTTTCATAGAAATGTGTTTGTGGAGATATTGCTGGTAGGAATGTAAATTGGTACTGGTCAATTTATGAAGGTTCCTCAAAGAAATAAAAATAGAGGTACCATATGAACCAGCAATCCCCCTGCTATGTGTATATCTGAAGGAACGAAATCACTATTCTGAAGAGACAGCTGCACCTCTATGTTCCTAAGAGCACTAGTTACCGCAGCCAAGACATAGAAACGAACTAAGTGTCCACTGGTAGGTGGATGGATAAAGAAAACGTGGCATACGTACAGAGTGGAATGCTATTTTGACATGAAAAAGGAGGGAATCCTGCCAACTGCAATAATGTGGATGGACTTTGAGGGCATAATGCTAAGTGAAATAAGTCAGACTGAGCAAGACAACTACTGTCTTCTTTAGGATGGGCTTCCCTGGTGGCTCAGATGGTGAAGTGTCTTTCTACAATGCGGGAGACCTGGGTTCGATCCCTGGCTTGGGAAGATCCGCTGGAGAAGGAAGTGGCAATCCACTCCAGTACTATTGCCTGGAAAATCCCATGGACAGAGGAGCCTGGTAGGCTATAGTCCATGGGGTCGCAAAGAGTCGGACACACATATACATGGGTCTAAAAAAACTGAACCCATAGAAATATAGTTCAGATTTGTAATTGTTGGAGATGGGGATAGTGGGGTGGGACAATTACATAAAGGTGGTCAAAAGGTATAACTTTCCAGTTATCAGATAAACAAGTTCTGGGGATGAAATGCACACCATGGTGACTATAGTTAATAACACTATGTGTGTGTCTGTGAGTTGCTAAGAGAATAGATCTCAAAAATTCTCATCACAAGGAAAAAAGTTTTTAATTATTTGAGGTGATGAATGTTGCCAAGCTTATTGTGGTAAACATTTTGTAATAGACATGTACAAACATATGTCAAATTGTACAAACTTGTAAGTTATGTGTTATTTATATTTCCATGTATAATAACATGTAGGGGGAAAATGAAAGAAATGAGTGCAGGTGGAAATGAACAGAGCAAATGATAGAGCCTTAAGTGTTGCCAAAGTCTAAGAGTTAAGGGAAGGAAAGGTCAAAAGAAACAGAAAGAGTGGTTAGAGATATGGGAGAAGATCCAGGATTCACACGAAAACCCAAGATGGAAAGAGCTTCCAGAAATGGAGGCGGGTGAATAGTTTCAAAGAACCAAGTCATGTGAGATTAGGAATGAGAATAAGTTTTAAGATTAGAAAGAACCTAGTTGAGAATGGGCCTTGATTTAAGTTATGATCCTGATATCATTTCCAAGTTACTCTCAAAAACTAAATAATGGAGATGATTGAAAGCTGACTTCTTGAAGGCATTGCAGAGTAATTGATTGCCATTGTGCAAGGCTGAAGGGTAGTCACAATTGCCTTTAAGCATATGAATAAAAATGAACATTTATTCTTATACTGCAAAGTGTTTCATGAAAGCAAATATGTTTAAAGCACTCACATAAAAGAAACAGCCATTAAACATGAAGAAGAATATCTTAGAAGTTGTGGAGTATTTGGCCTTGCTGCTGCTGCTGCTGCTGCTAAGTCACTTCAGTCATGTCCAACTCTGTGCGACCCCATAGATGGCAGCCCACCAGGCTCCGCCACCCCTGGAATTCTCCAGGCAAGAACACTGGAGTGGGTTGCCATTTCCTTCTCCAATGCATGAAAGTGAAAAGTGAAAGTGAAGTCACTCAGTCATGTCTGACTCTTAGCGACCCCATGGACTGCAGCCTACCAGGCTCCTCGGTCCATGGGATTTTCCAGGCAAGAGTACTGGAGTGGGTTGCCATTGTCTTCTCTGGTATATGGCCTTAAATGTCTTGAAAAGTGCTTAGAAAATAATTGTAAGTATATGTGTACATGGGTAGCTCAGATGGTAAAGAATCCACCTGCAATGCTGGAGACATGGGTTCTCTCTCCAAGGTTGGAAAGATCCCCTGGAGAAGGGAAAGGCTACCTGCTCCAATATTCTGGCCTGGAGAATCCCACAGACTGTATAGTCCATGGGGTCGCAAAGAGTCAGACTCAAGTGAACAATTTTCACTACGTGTATGTGTTGGGTTGGCCAAGAAGTTCACTCAGGTTTTTCCATAACTAAGTTAGTTCGGGTTTTTCCATAAAACCATAGTTATGGAAAAACCAGAACAAAAACTTTCTGGCCAACCCAATATGTATTAATATGATCATTTCAGAAAAGCAGGAAAGTGAAATGATATCTAAATTCTTTAAAAAGCCTTATTATTGATGCTTACTTGTAAAGGAATTGAATAATGTGTCTGAAATGCCAACCAAAATTCCCAGATATAAAGAGTACTCAAGTAATAGTCATCATTCTGTCACCAGCTCTAGATACAGCTTCATTCATTTCAAAATTTATGTACATCCACTGTCCCAGGTACTAACGATGAATCTTACCAACACTCCTTACTATTCTAGTGAGGGAGACAGATTGAAAGAGTAAACAAATATATGACTAAAATAATTGCAGTTTGTAAGTAGTTATGAAGAAACCAGATAAGGGACAGACGTGCAGAACCCTTGAAAGATGGCTCCTTAAGAAACATCTTTGAGTGATATGATCTGATGTGTGAGCAGAGCACATACTCTTGCTAAACTGCCATAGAGAACAAATATACAAAGTTTGTAGCCAGATCTCTCCTTATTTTCTGTTGTCCTTTCAAGTTGCTCTTAGTGAATGACTATAGTCAGTAGTGTTTTCATCTAGGAAAAAAAAAATCTACTCTTGGCTTGTGTTGAATTTTAACACTCAGAACCCAGCATGAATTTGTAATTCCGGTCCACTAGATTTTTTTTTTCTGGTACAAATAACCTCACATATTAAAAGTTTTATTTACATTTGGCTTGCCTTTAGATAGAAAAATTAACTAAGGCCCCAAGTCTGAATTCTACCTTCTATAAATGTAGTGACTAGGAATAAAAGATGAGATGTCTTGATTTATACCAGCTGGAGAGGCTGGCTATGTTTTCATTTTTCTCAAGGCTTTCAAGTCATGTCCTTGAACAAAATCAACCAGCTATGCACTTTGAGTACCTTTTGCAATACTTTTTATGAGCAATTTTTAAGGTCCATTAAGTCAACATTGTACTTTTACATCTGTATTTTAAGTTTTGCTTTCCTTCTTATTTTTCATACACAGTTTGGTAGGTGAACACAAATTATTCAAGTGCTATTTCCATCTGAAATCCTACTAAAGAAAACTGATTGGAGCTAAAAGAACTTCCATGAATTAGTAATCACCAGGGAGGTGATGATAAAATAGATTTAAGATGCCACTGATGGTTTCTAAATATGTGTGCATATCTAGGGAAAAGGAAACAATATTCTTGTTGTACATGTAAGAGAGTTTGAATATTTCATGTCACGTCTAACGTGTTCTAATGGTCCTTTTGGTACATTTGTGTGTGTGTGTGTGTTAGTCACTCAATTGTGTCCAACTCTTTGTGACCCCATGGACTGTAGCCCACCATGCTCTTCTGTCCATGGAATTCTCCAGGCAAGAATACTGGAGTGGGTTGCCATTTCCTTCTCACAGGGTCTTCCCAACTCAGGCTTTGAACCTGGGTCTCCAGCATTGCAGGCAGATTCTTTACCATCTGAACCATGAGGGAGGCCCTTTGGTACATTTAGTAATTATCAATATGAGTTACTCTCATGCTATTCCAGAAAGGTAAGTGCTATCCTCACTTTACAGATTAAAATGTTGAAATTTAATCTGACTAGAAAATGAATGGAGCAGCATTGAAATCTAGTCTTCCTTCCTTGATAGCTTTTTTGGTGATTCTACATGACTATGGGCTTCCCATGTGTCTCAGTGGCAAAGAACCTACCTGCCAATGCAGGAAATGTGGGTTTGATCCCTGGGTTGGAAAGCCCCCCTGGAGAAGGAAATGGCAGCACACTCCAATATTCTTGCCAGGAAAATCCCATGGACAGAGGAGTCTGCTGGGCTACAGTCCATGGGGTTGCAAAAAGTTGGACACAACTTAGGGACTGAACACACACACATGCATATCACTATAAAGTGAGGCTGGATACCAGCCCCAGCCAGTAGAATTGGATACAATCCATAAGGGAATGAACAATGATGCTAGTTACAGCTTTTGAAAACCTAGCATTATTTCTGGGCTGGGAATTTCCTTGTGAGAGTGGGAACTGAAATTTTCTCTGTCCCCAGAGAATTTCTGTTGTGACCCCAGCAGCCTAAGACAGCGTCTTCACTGGGGTTGAAGGTAAAGCAAATGAAGGGCGGACTCGTGGATCAGGCAGATACCTGATGCTTTCCAGTGCATCCTGTCTTAGAAGTTCCTGAAGAAGATGCAAATTAAGGGAGAAAACCCAGAAGAGGAACATATGAGTTCCAGGAAATAAAAAGGGTTTCCTTGGCCCCCTTCCCTGCCCACTCCAGGTAAGGGGGATCGTCACTAAGGTTCCCCAAGCAACAGTACGTGGTGTGATTTCTTGCGGTGACCTAGATAGCCAGCTCTCACTGGGATCTTGCTGCCCCAGCTGAGAAGGCTGGAGTCTTGGCCACTAAGAACATCTAGAACTCAGGTCCCCTTTGCTCCATCCCCACCTCTGTACCTTGTCAGATCATGCTTTTCAGTCCATGGTCCTGGCCCCAAGTTGCAAACTAGTGGTATGAGACTAGCTCTGAGCAGAAAACATTCCCCCATCTACTGCTTTGTGTTTAAAAACAGTTTAAAGCCACACATATTTAAAGATTAGGAGAGCTAATGTAAAATGTTGGATTTCATACTTCTTTAAAAAATGCAAGAACTGGCATTATCAAGTCCTCAGACTTCAAGGGGAACAGCTTGATCTAGCTTAGTTGGGCGGCTTCCTTTAAGTGGGGCATATATTTCTCAGTTTTTGTAGTTCCTACCTCTCCCTGTGTTATACCCTAATAGCTCTACTCACTTGTTTCAGGCCAGGATCCTGAACGTATTTGAGCTTGCAGTGTCTTCCTAGACATTCAAATCACAAAGTCCAGTTTACTTGCCAGGATATTGCCTAGATATTGAGTCCCTTTTTGAGATACAAATGCCTATCTTCCTTTTGAGAAGTGTAAGAGAGGAGGGAAATAAAACACACTCGTTACATTTTTACTCATCCTAACCACATACAATGGGAGAGACTTGCTTAGAAAAGATGAAACACTTCTGTTATGGATACATAACTTAAGAGTGTTAGTCTCTCAGTCATGTCTGACTCTTTGTGACCCCATGGACTGTAACCCACCAAGCTCCTCTGTCCTTGAAATTCTCTAGGCAAAAATACTGGAGTGGCTTATCTTCCCAACCCAGGGATTGAACCTGGGGGGTGGGAGTGGGGGCAGATTATTTACCATTTGAGCCACCAGGGAAGCCCAACAGAACTTAAGTCAGGGTTTAAATTCAGGACTTTCGGCCTCCAGAGTCCAGATGTTTTCCATTACACCATGAAAAGAATGCATTGTAAAGTAAAAGCTAATGTTTTCTACCCCAAAAGGAGATTTTTAGTGATTCCATCTGCAAATATTTAACTTCACCTATGAAAAGACAAATTCAAATGATCATTTGCCAAAAGACTGAGCAGACTATCAATCCTTGTGTTCTTTTTTTGTCCCAGCCTCCCACTTGACAACCAAATTACAATGGAGTACAATTCATATATTTTCATTATTTATATGCAACTGCTTATATTCCAAATGACTATGATCTGAAGATTGCTGTATGTCTGTGTGATGTCAAGCACACAAAGACATATATAAATGTCTTTCCCCTAGTTGGTGTTACTTTTCCAAACAGGTATCTTCCATTAAAATAAACTATAGTCAGAGTATAGTGTAAATTTCTATAAAAATACATCGTTAGATTTTACTCATACAATAATAATGATGCAAGTTTACAGACTTTTCTATTCATAATTTTAGTTTTATGGCTGAAATATAGAAGTTTCTTTAATGCTCCTTTTTTTTTTTAATTAGAGTATATTTCAGTTCAGTTCACTCAGTTTCACTCAGTTGTGTCCAACTGTGCGACCCCATGAACTGCAGCACACCAGGCTTCCCTGTTCATCACCAACTCCCAGAGTTTGCTCAAACTCATGTCCCTCAAGTCAGTGATGCCATCCAACTGTCTCATCCTCTGTCATCCCCTTCTCCTCCTGCCTTCAATCTTTCCCAGCATCAGGGTCTTTTCTAATGAGTCAGCTCTTCGTATCAGGTGGCCAAAGTATTGGAGTTTCAGTTTTAGCATCAGTCCTTCCAATGAATATTCAGGACTAATTTCTTTTAGGATTGACTGGTTTTATCTCCTTGTAGTCCAAGGGACTCTCAAGAATCTTGTCCAATGCCATAGTTCAAAAGCATCCATTCTTCAGTGCTCAGCTTTCTTTATATATAAAGAATATAAATGCAAATATATAAAGAATATACATGTAAACAGTATAGTTGCTTTACAGTATTGTGTTTGTGCCATACAGCAAAGTGAATCAGCTATATATTTACATATATCCCCTCTTATTTGGATTTCCTTCCAATTTAGGTCACCACAGAGCACTGAGTAGGTCCCTGAGCTAGACAGTAGGTCCTCATTTGCTATCTGTTTTGTACATATCAATTATATTTATATATGTGTGTGTGTGTGTGTGTGTGTGTGCACGCATGTGTGTGAATTCCAATATCCCAGTTCATTCCACAGCTTCTTTCCCCCTTGGTGTCCATACATTTGTTCTCTACATCTGTGTCTTAATGAAACAGAAGTTTTAAGAATTTTTAATCTTTTCAATTTTGCTTGATAATGAAACAAACCTGCTATTGACTAAAATAAAAGCAAAACTAAAATTTTTTCATAATATTTTAAAACATTCCCCCCAGAAAGATTTCCTAATTGTCAGTCAGTCCTAATTAATAGTGTTTCACCAAATATCTTGCAAATTGACATACAAAATGAATCATTGCAGGTGGCAATCCTAAGTAATCAATAAGACTTTAAATTATGTATACCATAGTCTTTTAATAAAACAGGGAAGTATATAAGTAATTTTAGAAAGAATTAGCTCCAAAATCATTAACTTTGTCTTAGAATTTTATTTTCTACAAATAATTCTAGCTTTCCAAGAATTCACTGTAGCTGAAGTTGTTAAGACACTTACTTTCAGGTCACATGTGTTGGTGTTGAGTGTTAACAATGAAGAAATATTTCTGGAGGGAACTTTCATCTACATTCCACAAATAATTATCGTGCCACCCTCCCAAACCCCCTCCCCACATACACCGCATGGCTTGTATGAGACTAGACAGCTGCAATTCTTGATATTCTGTGCATCTGCATCAACTTACTAATGCCTTTAGAAACAATGCTCTAAGAGACAAAGAGTCCATGGGAATCCCCATAAGGCTATTGGTTGATTTTTCTGCAGAAACTTTGCAGCCCAGAAAGTAGTCTATGATGTTTTCAAAGTCCTTCAAGGAAAAAGCCTGCAACCTAGGATATTCTACCGAGCAATATTATTATTCAGAATAGAAGGAGAAAGAAAGTATTTCTCAGGCAAGCAAAAACTAAAAGAATTCAGAAATACTAAACCTACCCTAAAATAAATATTGAAAGTTCTTCTCTAAATAGAGAAAAGAAGCAAGAACCTATAGTAAAGGGGAACTCACAATAGGAAAGGCAAAACTATAAAGAATTGAAGCTCACTTAAATAGGCCAGTACATAGATTAAAAAACAACCAAAAAACTTTGTAAACATTATTATGCCTACAATTAACAACAAAAGGGTAAACATGAAGATGTAAAATAGGACATCAACATAAAAAAATGTGGGGGAAGGAAGTATAAAAATGTAGTTCTTTTAGATTTTGTTTGAACTTATGTGACTACCAGTTTAAAGCAGGTAGATATAGTTATGGGTGAACATACTTGAAAACCAGGGTAACCACAAATCTCAAGCACACAGTAGATTCACAAACACCAAAAAGAAAGGAACTCAAGCATACTACAAAATATAAAAAAAAAATCAAAGCACAAAAGGAGACACAAAAAGAAGAAATTAAAAAAGAAATACAAAATCAACTAGAAAATAATGTTTAAATTGGCAGTAAGTAGAAACCTATCGATAATTATCTTTTTAAAAAAATTTATTGGAATACAGTTGATTTACAATTTTGTGTTTATTTCCAGTATGCAGCAAAGTAAATCAGATATATATCTATCTCCACGCTTTTTTTAAGATTCTGCTCTCATTAGGCCATTACAGAGCAGTGAGCAGAGGTCCCTGTACTAAATAGCAGCCCCTTACTACTTACCTGTTGTACTTACCGTAGTGGGTGTATGTCAGTCCTAACCTCAGTCTGTCAGTTTATCCCCACCTTCCCTTATCCTCTGGTAGCCATGGTCTGTTTTCTACACCTGTGACTCTACTTCAGTTTTGTAAATAAGTTCATTTGTAACTTTAATTTATATTCTACATATAAGCAGTATCATATGATACTCATCTTTCTGTGTCTAGCTTACTTCACTCAGTATGACAGTCTCTAGGTCCATCCTGTTGCTGTAAATGGCAATTTTTTTCTTTTTTTTATGGCTGAGTAATATTCCACTGTTTATATATATACCACATCTTCTTTATTTGCTCCTGTGTTAATGACATTTATGTTGCTTCAGTGTCCTGGCTATTGTAAGTAGTGCTGCATTGAACATTGGGGTACATATATCTTTTTGAATTATGGTTTTCTCCAGGTATATTCCCAGCAGTTGGATTTCTGGGTCATATAGTAGTTCTGTTTCTACTTTTTTAAGGAACCTCTGCACTGTTCTCCATACACTGTACCACCACCAATTTACATTCCCACCAACAGTGTTGGAGTGTTCCCTTTTCTCTACACCCTCTCCAGTGTTTATTTTTGTAGATTTTTTGCTGAGAGCCACTCTGACCAGTGTGAGATAATACCTCGTAATTTTGATTTGCATTTCTCTAGTAATTAGTTATGTTGAGCATCTTTTCATGTGCTTTTGGGCCATCTATGTATGTTCTTCAGAGAAATGTCTGTTTAGATCTTCTGCCCAGTTTTTTATTGGGTTATTTA
>NW_011494724.1:1381512-1386488 GCF_000754665.1 Bison bison bison
TTGATATTAAGCTACATGAACTGTTTGTATATTTTGGAAATTAATCTATTGTCAGCTGCTTCATTTGCAAATATTTTCTCCCATTCTGAGGGTTCTCTTTTTGTTTGTTTGTGGTTTCCTTTGCTGTGCAAAAAACAATTACTTAAATGCCAATGGCCTAAATGCTCTGATTAAAAGGCATAGGATGGCAGATTGAATTTAAAAAAAAATTTAACCTACAATATGCTGCCTATAAGAGACTCACTTCAGGGCAAAAGACATACAGGTTGAAAAAGAAGAGATAGAAAAATACAGTCATGTAAATGGAAATGACAAGAAAGTTGGGGTAGCAATACTCATAACAGAAAAAAGTAGATTTTAAAATGAAGGCCATACAGAAAGACAAAGTAGGGCATTGCTGCTGCTGCTGCTACTGCTGCTAAGTCACTTCAGTCATGTCCAACTCTGTGTGACCCCATAGATGGCAGCCCACCAGGCCCCGCTGTCCCTGGGATTCTCCAGGCAAGAACACTGGAGTGGGTTGCCATTTCCTCCTCCAATGCATGAAAGTGGAAAGTGAAAGTGAAGTTGCTCAGTCATGTCTGACTCTTAGCGACCCCGTGGACTGCAGCCTACTAGGCTCCTCTGTCCGTGGGATTTTCCAGGCAAGAGTACTGGAGTGGGGATGATAAAGAGATCAGTACAAGAAGAGGAAATTATATTCATTAACATATATTTATCCAATATGTGCTTGCATACATGCTGTCACTTCAGTCGTGTCCAACTCTTTGCTACCCATGGACTGTAGCCCACCAGGCTCCTTTGTCCATGGGATTCTCCAGGCAAGAATACTGGAGTGGGTTGCCATGCCCTCCTCCAGGGGATCATCCCAACCCAGGAATCGAATCCGAGTCTCTTATACCTCCTGCATTGACAGGCGGGTTCTTTACCACTAGTACCATCTGGGAAGCCCAACAAAACAAATAATAGAAGACGTAAAGGGAGAAATTAACAGGAATAATGTTGTGGGAGACTTTAACACACCACTGACATCAATTGACAGATTGCCCAAACAAGAAGTCAGTAAGGCACAAATGTCCTAAATGACACAACGGACTAGTTTGACTTAATTGATATTTACAGGATCTTACATCTAAAGAAAAAACCCTCAGATTACACATTCTCTTTAATATTGCATCATATATTCTCTAGGATAGACCACAACTTAGTCACAAAAAAAGTTCAAATGAATTTATAAAAATAGAAATTATTTGAAACATCTTTCTGACCACAAGGTATGAAACTAGAAATCAACAAGAGAAAGAAGAATGTAAACAAAAACAAACACAAGGAGGCTAAACCACACGAGACTGGAAAACAAATTTGTCACTGATTAAATAGAAAAAGAAATAAAAAAGGACTTCAAGACAAATGACAATGAAAATACAACTATACTGAATCTATGAGATGCAGCAAAAGCATTTCTAAGAGGGAAGTTCAAAGCAGTACAGGCTTTCCTCGAGAAACAAGAAAAATCTCAAATAAACATCAAAAGAACTAGAAATGAAACAACTAGAAATTCAAAGAACTAGAAATGAAAAACAAACAAAACTCACAGTCAGCAGAAGGTATAATAAAGATAAGAGATGAAATAAATATCATAGAGATTTAAAAAACAGAAAATATCAATAAAACCAAGAGTTGATGTTTTGAAAAGATAAACAAAACTGACAAACCTCTAGCCGGATATACTAAGAAAAGAGAGAAAACCCAAATAAGCAAAATAGGAAATCAAAGAGAAGAAATAAGTGATACCATAGAAATATAAAAATTCATAAGAAAATACTATGAACATATGCTAACAAATTGGGCAACCTAGAAGAAATGGACAAGTTTCTAGAAACATACAGCCTGCCAGAACTGAGTCAAGAAGAAACAGAGGATTTGGAACGAACTGATCTCTAAAAGTGAAATGGAATCTGTTAAAAAAAAAAAAAAATCCCTGCAAACAAAAGTCCAGGACCAGATGGCTTTACTGGAGAAATCCACCAAACACACAAAAAACGTACACCAACCCTTTTCAAGCTACTTCAAAAGACTGGGGAGCAGGGAACGTTCCCAGAGTCATTTTGTGAAGCTACCATCACCCTGTGACCAAAACCAAACAGAGACTACAAAAAAGAACATTACAAGCCAATATTTTTGAATATATGGGCGCCCTGATAACTCAGCTGGTAAAGAATCCACCTGCAATGCGGGAGATCCCAGTTTGATTTCTGGGTTGGGAGGATCCCCTGGAGAAGGGATAGGCTACCCCCACTCCAGTATTCTTGGGCTTCCCTGGTGGCTCAGTTGGTGAAGAATAACCTGCAATGCGGGAGACCTGGGTTCGTTCCCTGGGTTGGGAAGATCCCTTGGAGGAGGGCATGGCACCCCACTCCAGTATTCTTGCCTGGAGAATCCCCATGGACAGAGGAGCCTGGCAGGCTGTAGCCCATAGAGTCTCAAAGAGTTGGGCATGACTGAGTGACTAAGTACACAGCACATCTTTGAATATAGATGTAAAAATCTTCAACAAAATATTTGCAAATTGAATTCAGTAACCCATAAAAAAATCAGATATTATTGGAAATATTATATTTGCAATGATTGCAATGTTTTAAGAGGTTATTTATTAATATTATTTGCATGTGGCCTTACTATTTTCAGCTCCCTGAACTATCAGTTTTACCCTTTATATTTTATTTTCTCGAAGACTTTCTTAATTCAAATTTGATATCTTTAATTTCTTGAAAAGCTAACTGACTGTGGTTTGTTTTTTTGCCCATAATTCTCATTTAGCATGGATTATAGAAAAAAAAATGATTCTTTGTACTTGCTATTTGGATAAAACAAAGGCTGAAGATTTGTAACTCTACAGAGAACCTCTGTTGTCACATGGCTGTGACCACCTCCATCTTTCCCTCAATCAGTGCTAGATGAAATAGTTCCAGAGAGTTCAGTGGAATTAACTTTTTATAGCAAAGTTTAGGAAATTGTTATTTTAGTTTCTCTAAAGTCCCCAAAGACCAGTTACCCCCATAAGGTAAATACTCAGCCACTTCAGTGGTAAAACTGAGCCCGATCTGTGGGTCATCTCTAGTTTTGTTCTTACCTGCATAAAAATCTGCTAGTTAGAATCTGATTCTGACCCAGTTCTTGCCAGTATTATTTCAGGAAATAATACTGGAGTGGGTTGCCATTTCCTCCTCCAGGGGATCTTCCTGACCCAGGGGTTGAGCTTGAGTCTCTTGTGTCTCCTGCATGAGCACGAAGATTCTTTTACCACTGTGTCACCTGAGAAACCCCAGGTAGAAGCATGTAAGTTTTATATATGGGATCATACTGTATGAATTGTTCTGTCATTTGGTTTTATTTAATGATAAGAGTATGGGTGATAATTCTATAGGTCTTATTCATCCTCTATATATAGGACTTATTCATCATTTTAAGAAAAACTAGTATAAGATGCCTTTCATGGGTATTTATTTTATTCTGTTTTGTTTTCCAATAATGTACACCATTAAATATATCTTTGTGCACACTTGCAAATATTTCTAAAGAATAGATTTTTATTAATGGACTTCTTAAGTGAAAAATATTCATTTAATATTTGATGGATTCTTGTCAAATTGGCTTCCAATAGGATTTACCAATGTATACTCATATCTATGGTATATGAAAAAACTGGTGTCTTGCATCCTCACCAGTGCATTATGCAGTATTAGTCAGTCTAATGGAAATAAACATCATTTCAATTTGTATTTCCTTGATTTTTCAAAGGTCTTTTTTTTTTAATTTCATCTTTGAATTACTTGCTCATGTCCTTTGTATTAGTTTTCTACTCAGTTCTTCACTTTTTGCTCATATGAAATTCTTAAACCTTTTTAAAAACATATTTCTTGATATTAAAATCTTCTGTCTGTTAAATATGACCCTCATCTTTTTTTTGGTTTTGGTTCCTATGGATGTCTTGTAATGCTATAAGATCAAATCAGTTGTCTTTTCCTTTATGGCTGTTTAGTTTAGTCAGTTTTAGGAAAACCTTTTTCATGTTATGATCATAAACTATATTTCCTTTATTTTCTTCTATACTTCTGTAGTTTTGCTTCTTAAATTGAGTGAGCTGTGTTTTTAAAGATTAGTTACATCAACTACATAAAGAAGGCTTAGAAAGCTTTTCTAAACATTTGAGGCAAGTGTCTGTTTTTAAAAATAAAATAAGAAACTGAGTCCCCTGTCCTTTTACCTTCCTAAAGACATACTCTGTGTCATACCCCTTACTACATTCAAATATGAACTCGTGTTCCCTCTTCTTTATTTCCTCTTCCGGTCTTCTGGGAATCGAGGCTTCTCTAGTTAGTCACCTGAAAACTTCATCCTTCTCACATTTTCTGACCTGCCCTGAAGACTGTGAAACCATGATCCTCCTTAAACCTGCTATAATGAAGGCTGCTTCCTAGGAAAACTCAGGCAGGCCCTTGAGGAAAAAAATGAGAAAAACAAACAGATCATAAGGGCCTCCTAGGAAAAGGAGTACGTCAAGGCTGTATATTGTCACCCTGTTTATTTAACTTATATGCAGAGTACATCATGAGAAACGCTGTAGGCTTGTGGGCTGGAAGAAGCACAAGCTGGAATCAAGATTGCCGGGAGAAATATCAATAACCTCAGATATGCAGATGACACCACCCTTATGGCAGAAAGTAAAGAGGAACTGAAAAGCCTCTTGATGAAAGTGAAGGTGGAGAGTGAAAAAGTTGGCTTAAAGCTCAACATTCAGAAAACGAAGATCATGGCATCTGGTCCCATCAGTTCATGGGAAATAGATGGGGAAACAGTGTAAACAGTGTCAGACTTTATTTTTGGGGGCTCCAAAATCACTGCAGATGGTGATTGCAGCCATGAAATTAAAAGACGATTACTCCTTGGAAGGAAAGTTATGACCAACCTAGATA
>NW_011494724.1:1386588-1396917 GCF_000754665.1 Bison bison bison
CAACCTAGATAGCATATTCAAAAGCAGAGACATTACTTTGCCAACAAAGGTCCAGCTAGTCAAGGCTATGGTTTTTCCAGTGGTCATGTATGGATGTGAGTGTTGGACTGTGAAGAAGGCTGAGCGCCGAAGAATTGATGCTTTTGAACTGTGGTGTTGGAGAAGACTCTTGAGAGTCCCTTGGACTGCAAAGAGATCCAACCAGTCCATTCTGAAGGAGATCAGCCCTAGGATTTCTTTGGAAGGAATGATGCTAAAGCTGAAACTCCAGTACTTTGGCCACCTCATGCGAAGAGTTGACTCACTGGAAAAGACTCTGACACTGGGAGGGATTGGGGGCAGGAGAAGAAGGGGCTGACAGAGGATGAGATGGCTGGATGGCATCACTGACTCGATGGATGTGAGTCTGAGTGAACTCTGGGAGTTGGTGATGGACAGGGAGGCCTGGTGTGCTGCGATTCATGGGGTTGCAAAGAGTTGGACACGACTGGGCGACTGAACTGAACTGAACTGAAGGACTATAAGTCTAAGACATACAAACATAAGATATTTTCTTTGCTACTTGTTAAAGAAAGGTATGGGGAGGGAGGAGGGAGGAGGGTTCAGGAGGGTTCAGGATGGGGAACACATGAGAAATAAAGGAATAAAAAATTTAAAAAAAAAAGAAAGGGACAAAAGTGAAGCAAAAAGCCCTTCCTTGCCATGTCTTGGTAAATCTGACCAGAACTGACTTCTCTACCCTTTCCCCTGAGTGGAGATCTAATAAAAAAAGTCAACACTCTGGCCTGCTAAGGTAGCAAGTGGCACCCCTTCAATTATGTCAGAATTTACTACTTGTGGGTAAAATTCAGTTTTAAAATTGTTGTTCTTTTCTTTGCTGTTCTCCACAGTCCTGATCTTGGGATAAGCAAAATGCTAACATATATAATAGGAAATATAAAAGTACTTTATTTTGGAACTCTGCTTAATAACCTAGAAAAATCTTTTTGAGTAATGTATTTCAATAGCTTAGTACACTTCATATTATATTTATCCTCAAGAACAAAGTGTTCTGTTCTATAAATCTTTTTTTTTCATTATCTATGAGACCACTAAAAGAAAAGTATTAAAAACCTGTTTTAGTGAAGTATTTAATAAACTTAAACAAAAACATGACCTTTATCTCGGCTAGAGATAAAAACAAAAAATTCCATGAACAAACTAGTTCTTCATGTAAGAATGGGAAATGGGAATTTTGCATTCCCCTGATTTAATACCCAATTCTGAGCCCCCCTAGACAACCATTCATGTGACAGCTTTGAACATTGGTTTGGCTTTCATTAAGAGGGCCTCTAACTCTCCTGATCTCTTTTGAAGTGAGCACTGAAGTAAGTCTGATCCTGGTGTTACAGTCACTTGTCAGTATCAAATGAGACCTCTGCCACCTCCAGAGTGCCTCCTCTGTGCTATGCTCTCTTGACTGCTGAGTCCTCTAAGATATTTGCTTCAAACAGCCGGACCACGTGCTGTTGGTTGGGTGCAGAGTGCACTTTTGCTGCCAACCCTCTAGACTGAGAGTGTATAACTCCCCAGATTGCCACAGCTCACCTCTTTAAAAAGACTTTAGTCTCACCATACTGTATTTGCACTACTTAAGGGGGATGTTGACACATCACAGAGAACTTAATCAGTGGTCACAAGTGACCATTATGAATTATCTTCAAAGGATACTTTAGTCTTAGTTCCTTTTCATTGTCTGTTAGAATCATATGATAATGGTGATTTTTAACTGTAGAATTCAGTACAAAATATAACTGAGTTTTACTTATATGTAAGAGAAATTTACATTCCACAATCAAAATAAAAATTCCTCAGCTCATTTTTTTATTGAAATTCTTCTTGGATATTTATTGAATCATGATACTGTTAGGATTTAAAAGCCATTTAGATAGAGTCTCAAAGAAGAAAGTCTGGAATCCTCAAATTCCTTAAAATGCATGGATAATATTCTTGCTTGGGAAATCCCATGGACAGGGCCTGGGGTCACAAGAGTCAGAGACAACTTAGCAACTAAAACACCACAATAGTAACTCATGCTACTTAGAAAAACTTGTTCCTGCTCCACTCTAATTTTATCTACTACTGCCTCAGCACTGTTCATTTTAAACTGATACTTTCATTTTAGCATTCAGTTATGTTTGGGAATTTCTCTCATCAGTTGTTAACAACTTTCTTGATATATAATTCACATAATATATATATATATATCACCCATTCCAAGTGTACAAATTAATGATTTTTAGTGCATTCACAGTTATGTGACTATTACCATGCTATGCTATGCTATGCCAAGTTTCTTCAGTTGTGTCCGACTCTGTAAACCTATGGACTGTAGCCCACCAGGCTCCTCCATGGGAGGAGGAGAGAGGCTGAAGCTTCAGCTTCTATGGGAGGAGGAGAATCCTTCCATGGGATTCTCCAGACAAGAGTACTAGAGTGGGTTGCCATTCCCTTCTCCAGGGGGACTCCCCGACTCAGGATCAAATCCGAGTCTCTTACATCTCCTGCATTGATTGGCAGGCACATTTCTTATCACTAGTGCCACCTTAAAATATTTTTATCACATCGGTAAGTAACACTTTACTCATTAATGAATCCCATTTCTGCTGCCTCCTCAACCCCAGCATAAGACAGCCACTAATGTAACTTTCTTTATAGATTTGCTTATACTGGACATGTCCTATGGATAGAATCATACGTGTTGTCTTTTGTGACTGACTTTCCTTCACCTTCTTCAAAGTTCCTCCTTGTTGTAGCATTTATCATATTTCATTGCTTTTCACTGATGAGTAATATTCCATTTTAAAAATATACCATGTTTTATTTATACACTTACCAGTTGATAGACATTTGAATTCTTTCCAGTTTTTAGCTATTTAAATAATGCTTCTGTAAACATTCATGTGCAAGTTTTTGTGCAGATGTATATTTTCATTTCTCTAGTCTATGTGCCTAGGAGTAGAATTTCTGGATAATGTGCTGGTTTTAGAATTAGTATTTTAAGGCACTTCTAAATGTTTTCCAAAGCTGCTTGTACCCCTTTACAGTCCCACCAGCAATGTATGAGTGTTCAAATTTCACCATGTACTCTCCAACACTTGTTATTGCTTGTCTTTCTGATTAAAGACATCTTAGGGGTTATGAAGTGGTATTATAGTTTTGATTGACATTTTCCTAGTGGCTAATGATGTTGTGCGTTTATTGTCATGTGCTTATTTGTCAGTATTATACCTTCTTTTAGAAATGTCTATTCAAAGACTTTGTCTTTGGGTTATTTATTCTTTTCATTATCAAGTTTAAAAGTTCTTTATACTTTGGGTGCAAGTCCTTTTTCACATCTGTGACTTGCAAATATTTTCTCCCAATGTCAGAAGATGAAGAGGAACTAGAGTTTCTTGATGAGTGTGAAGGAGAAAAGTAAAAGAGCCAGCTTAAAACTAAATATTAAAAAAAAAAAACTAAGATCATGGGCACCCGGCCCCAATACTTCATGGCAAATAGAAGGGGAAAAGGTGAAAGAAGTGGCAGTTTTCTCCTTATTGGGCTCTCAAATCACTGTGGATTGTGACTACAGCCTTGAAATAAAAAGACGATTGCTTCTTGTCAGGAAAGCTATGCCAAACCTAGGCAGTGTATTGAAAAGCAGAGACATTACTCTGCTGACAAAGGTCCATATAGTCAAGGCCATGGTTTTCTCAGTGGTCACGTATGGTTGTAAGAACTGGACCATAAAGAAGGCAGAATGATGAAGAATTGATGCCTTCCAACTGTGGTCTGGAGAAGACTCCTGAAAGTCCATTGGACAGCAAGGAGATCAAACCAGTCAAACTTCAGGGAAATCAACCCTGTATACTCATTAGAAGGACTGATGCTGAAGCTGAAGCTCCAGTATTTTGGTCATCTGATGCAAAGAACTGACTCATTGGAAAAAGTCTCTAATGTTGGGAAAGATTGAGGGCAGAAGGAGAAGAGGGCATCAGAGGATGATATGGCTGGATGGTATTACCGATGCAATAGACATGAATTTGGGCAAACTTCGGGAGATCATGAGGGACAGGAAGGCCTGGCGTGCTGCCATCCATGGGGTTGCAAGGAGTCGGACATGAGTGAGCAACTGAACTGAACTGATATTCAGTATGATTGGATTTTGTTGAGAATTTTGCATCTGTGTTCATAAATAATATGAGTCTTTAGATTTCTTTTCTTGGGATGTCCCTAAGTTCAATAATCTTATTTTTTTTTTCTTGTCAGCTCAAATCTGTTGAGCCCCTCTTGTGAATTCTTCATTTTGGTTATTGTACTCTTCAACTCCAGAATTTCCATTTTATTTTTTTAAATAATTTATATCTCTTTAGTGGCATTTGCTGTTTGATGAGTCATTCCCATCACACCTCCCTTTAGCCGTTCTTTAATTATGATACAGCACTGGGCTTGTGAACCATACTTGTTCACTACATTTGTCAGCAGAGTTTTTTCAACTATTGAGACAGGAATGATCACTTCCCTCTAAATAACATGGCTGTGTATATGAAACCTAGAACTGCTACAGCCGTTTTACCTACCATAAGGTAAATTAGTCTGACCAATATATATGGAAGAGAACAATGACATGAAAACACCTGAGGAAAGTTGCTGGAACCCTGATGAAGTCTTAAGCTCTGAAACAAACAGAACTGGCATATTCCGTAATTATGATATTTTCAGTTATTAGAGCCAAGAAATACCCAGAAGAACTGACAGCCAGTCCTGCTAGATCCCTGCAGGACTGCAGACAAGTTCCTCTAGGCCACAGGGCAAGGAGCTTGAGCCTCTTTCTTCTCCCTTATTATGTAAAAAGACAAAATGGACTCTGTTAGTGAGAATAAGTAGTCTTCATTGGCCTTCAGTTTTTACTGTGAATGTTGCCAAAAATGAGAAATGCCAAGGGTGCCAGCAAAGTCAGCAGAATACTGTATCTGAAGAGACTAGGATCTGTATTTTTTAATATTTTTTAATTGGGCACCTTGGACCTGCATACATACAGCACTGCGGTTTTATCCAGTCTTGTATTTGAGCCTCATGAATTATTCTGTTGATCAAATGAAGTTAACAAAATGACAGTAGTTGAGAATCTCAGAATCCCGATCAAGCCAGGGAGGACATGTCCATGAGGTCATTCAAAGACAGGCATGGTAATAACCAGCTACTACTCTCTGTTCCTTGACTTTTAGTGGGGTGCCAGCCAGTATGAGCAGATAGAGTCAACAGGTTATCCTTCTACTCTGCAGGAAAGGCTACAAGGGTGTTAAACTGACTCACCACACAGATTGAGAAGACTGTACTTGAGGGTTACCTTTTTCTTGCTACTCAGTAACTGCATGACCTGGGGTAGCCCAGGCACCACATTTCAGGATTATCCTTACCTGTAAAGCAGAAGTGATCATAAAAACTGCCTTGCCTTGGGGTAAGGGTGCTTGAGAGATGAAAATAAAATAACACATGAGAAACTGCTTTATAAACTAGAATGTGCTATTCAATAAGTCTTTTTTATGACTTGGTAGCTCAAATATGTGTTTCTAGTTGCCCAGGTATATCTGTATAATCTATAGACTATTTTTAAAGGACTTATCACAGTCAATAATTTCAACCTGTTCACCTATTTAATTATGTAACATCATTCAATTATACTAGCAAAACTAGTATAGCTTCTATCTTTTTGTTTTTTGCTGCACAGCTGAGATTTTTATAGATATGGTGATTAGCTGAGACATGGTAGGAAGCAAGGATGAGGGTAAAACAAATTTGGAAATGTTAAGATATTAATGAATAAGTCCTAAGAGTATAATTAATCCCTGAATAATAGTGGTATTACTAAAAATTAACAAGACTATCACCAATAAGCTCATTCAGGTCTTGATACTTTCTAATAATAATGTGGGACCATAAAGAATATAATACATAAAGATATTTTACTGTTTTCTTCAAATGTACATTTCTTATGAATTGAGAACAGTATGTGGTTCAAAAATAAGTGTTTTTTAATGAAATGTGTCAGTAAACAAAGAATTGTTGTGCTGAGAGAACAACTCTGATATTTTCCCAAGTCCCCATTTGCATCAAATGCTAAGCAAACTAAGTTGAAAGAGGCTGTGGCTTGTTACAACTTTTGTGGTTGGCACCGTCAAATAACTTACTCACCCAGGCAAAGACAAAGAAAAATCTCAGAAAAACACTTACTTTGTAGGTCGAAGAATCTCTCAGAGCACTCAGTGTGGCAAACAGATGCCCTGGTGCCTGCATCAGCTGTTCTGACAGCCTTTTCAAATAGACCAGAAACATCGAAATTCAAGAGTCCTGCTTTTTATAAGAAACAGAGATAGCATAGACTAGTAATTCCTGTGAAAAAGAGAATTAAAAAAAAAAGAAAACAAACTGTTGGCATAATATATATCTGCATAAAGTAAAGGATTAAGTGCAGATGACCTGAAGCTTTTTCCCAAGCCCCCGTGGTCTGGGAAAATCATCCTTCTAAGACCGTTAGTAAGTGTTTGTGGAGTGCTTTGGGAGTGTTATATGTATGTGTCTGTTCACCAGCTTGGAATACAACAAATAAGAAAAAGCAATCTTTCTAACCCATCAAGGTTAAAAAAAAAAAGGTAATTTTTATAAGAACATGACACTAGAAAATAAAGGGCATTAAAATGATAGGATTTGAAATGTATTTTGTGGATGAGTATGACCTCTGGTGTTAAACTAGAGAAATTTCCAGCACTTATGCATCTTAATGACAGAAAGAGAAGCAAATGCAACTTTCCAAGAGCTTATTATTGGAGGTTGCAAGCCCTTGTATTGTGACCTTGCTTTCAACCTCTTTTTATTTCCTCCCTCTCTCTTTCCCTCCTCAGTCTCACAAATAAAAATGAGTATTTACTATGTGTGAAGTACTGTCCATGGAAAGAATATTATCTTTGTTGTTCTAACTACTTAACTTTACATGGTACATCTATAATCTCATATAGGGAGAAAAATAGCAAAATGATGGTAAACTATATGAAAAGTTTACATACAAGCTTGAAATCGGTTTGTTAATTTTACAACGAAAAGAGGCTAATGAAAAGAACTCCTTAAATGTGCCCCTGTCATAACCCAATAGTGTAAAATGTCCTAAACAATAATGTTATGAGGATTCAGACTAAAACAGAAACTTACTGTGAGATCTTGTCATTTTTCATCATCATACTGATAGTGGATGGTCATACTCTCCAATGCAGATGTTTATTACCAAGAAGATTTTTTGATTGTGTGTGATAGATGATTCCTTGAAACAGAAAGATGATAAATATCTGACTCTTACTTTCATTTCTCTCCAATCACAGTGGGTTTCATATTATTTCATGAGCTTCTGCAAGGTGCTGGCTAAGTGGAAGCACTGATCATTTGAGCTTTGTTATTCTTACGGTTCCTTATGTTATGTGCCAAATCTCCATTTCTTTCTTACCTTGTGCATCCTTTCCTCCCAACCCTCCTTAAATCTCAACAGTCTTTGTTTCTACATGATTAAAGGGACTGCACCTAATCTTGTACTAGACAAAGTATACAACATTTATTTCCCTGTTATTTTGTTTGTAGAACTTATTTGAAGCTTTGAGTTTGCTATATGAGAAAGTCAGTTTGACCACAAAAGATGCAGATATTGTTGTTTTTTTTTTTTTTGGCAGTCATTTTTAAAACAACATTTTAATAACTCTAGAACCTTATATCTAAATCTTTAACAGTTTAGTGTGGTAGCAATTATTATATTTAGAGAGGGTATTGATGTAGTCTTTCAGTTAAATTTACAAAAGGCTAATGAGAGTATTAATTTACCATGATAAATATATTTGATGTATTTAGATTTGGAAGGATGAATCAAACTTTTTCACTTAATCAGCTGTGTGTAACAACTAGAAGAAGGTCATATAATTCATTACAAAGTGAAAATAAATGTATTATGAATTTTGTGCTTGAGTTGAATTTTACTTCACACCAGAAGGTGAAAAAATTTTAATTTGGAAGCTTTTGTTGTAATTTCAAATTACTTGTTAGAATTGTTTTTAAAAGTCATGCTCACCACACAATTCATGCATATCTACTCAGCTACCCCAAAGATTCTATGAGCTTAATAATTCTAAATGTGTTATTGAATTGCAAAAAATCGTAATAGAATATAAAAATAAAATGCTGTCTCCAGCTTTTAGCCATTCAAATTCTATTCTTGACCAAGACTACTGAGAAATGCACGTTCTCTGGGACTAAAAGCAACTCTTTACTTTTTTTTTTTTTCTCCTGGATTTGTTTGCTTGGATGCACAAAAAAATTTTTAAATTGTTTTAACTCATGTCCAAAGGATATGCTAAAATGAATTATTCACTCCATAGCATTGAAACACATACACTCTCTTAGGAGCAGGTACCTTGTAAGCAACTTTAGGGTAGCTGCCGAGTAGAATATCAAGAAACTGGATCCAGCTGAGAATTCCAATTACCTAATGAAGGTGATCCGCTTTCACTTTAATTTCTTGGTCAGTCTAACTCTTTATAATGTCTATCATGAAAATCATGCTTTAAAATCACAATTTAAAAAGTAAATATTCAACTGGCCAGTGTATTTCATTCCATTTTCTGGAAATGGGGATCTCGATTTACAAAGAAATACAAACGACAAAGACGTAAGATGGAGCAGTAACAAAGAACCCTTGAAAGGTTCCCTTGCCGCTTTGTTAGTGCAATGTATCGCCTAAAAGGAAAACACATCACAGGAAATTTGTGAGACACAAAACGTAATTTTTATTGGTTTATTAGCAAATAAATAT
The DNA here is from genome assembly GCF_000754665.1 of Bison bison bison. Taxonomy (NCBI): domain Eukaryota; kingdom Metazoa; phylum Chordata; class Mammalia; order Artiodactyla; family Bovidae; genus Bison; species Bison bison. The sequence continues at coordinate 1,395,458 of NW_011494724.1, forward strand.
TATACCTAACTAGAGCAGAACTCCAGTACTGTCCTCAAGCAACTATTATTCAGCCCGAGTTCTCATTGTTAATAATTTCCCAGCCAGCGTGTGACCGACGGTGTGAATCAGCCCGCGCCAGCCCCTCTCCATCCTCCGCTGCAGTCAGGCACAGAAGATGCTCGGTGTCGCGCATCAGTGATCCGCCTTTGCCTTGTCTGTGCTGCAGGTGGAGAGGAGGAAGAGGAACAGAAGACGAGCTGGTGGTGGCTGGCGGTCGCTGAGCATCCCCCAAGACCCTCAAGCAAGCGTCTTCTCCAAGGCAGGAAAAGCCCACGGACCTATCCACTGGGGTGGCCAGAGGGCCTGAGCGCGTAACCCAGGACCCGGCGGCCGGGGGCGCCAGCCCCTCATGTTCCGCAGAAGGCGCAAATGTGAGCGGCGGTAGCTGGGAAAGCCCTCCACCCCCGCCAGGGGGACCCGGGAAGCCCAATCCAGCTCCTCGCGAGGACGGAGGGGATCCCCTCCTCCGGCCCCGCCCCCATCCTCCCCTGCCCAGGCGCCGAGGCGGTTAACCCTTGCTGCGCCGCAGCGCACTAGGGCGAGAGCGCCGCGCAGCCTATCCCGACTACCAGGCGCCGAAGCCCAGCGGCGGGGGAAGATTAGGGCTCGAGGGCCGCTTGGATCTCGCCGCGGCCAACCTGGGGCTCAGGCGCCGGGGTTCTCACCAAGCCCTGCTGCACTGGCTCAGCTAGCCATCAAACCTTTTCTCTCCATAGTGGGTGTCCCCACAGTTATTTGGCGGGTGGTTGGCATCCCACTCTCAGTAGGACAATCAGGGAGACGTAGGCGTGGGGCGAGGGGGCTGTTGCTCCGCAGCTCTTTAGAGGCGTGCATGCCGGTGAAGGAGTGGCCCCGGGGTCCGCACCGTTCCCTCGCCTGACGCCCTGGCTGGGGTGGCCCAACGTGCTGCAGTGCCCGGGCAAGTGATTGAGACTGCACGTCCGGCAACAGTTAGGGGGGCTGTGGCGCGGGAAGGAGGGACGCCCCTACCTTTTCCCCCTCTCACTGCAAACCCGCTGCACTCCCCAGCCCTCGGGGCTCAAGGGTAGTCCCCGATCATCAGCAAGTGGAACCCTCGCCCTCCCCCTGTCCTAGCCTGAGGACCCTAGGGTTTTCATCCTGCAGATTCCCCCCTCCCCATCTCTCTCTCACACACACATGCTCCCCTAAACCTCGCGCCGCAAACTCAGTCTTGGTCCCCGCAGGTGATGTCATGCCCATTGTTTTGGTGCGCCCGACCAATCGGACTCGCCGCCTGGATTCTACCGGAGCCGGCATGGGCCCTTCCTCGCACCAGCAGCAGGAGTCTCCGCTCCCGACCATAACGCATTGCGCAGGGTGCACCACCGCCTGGTCTCCCTGCAGCTTTAACAGCCCTGACATGGAAACCCCATTGCAGTTCCAGCGCGGCTTCTTCT
>NW_011494724.1:1397017-1397148 GCF_000754665.1 Bison bison bison
GGCTTCTTCTCGGAGCAGCCGCCGCCGCCGCGCTCCTCGCACCTGCATTGCCAGCAGCAGCAGCAGAGCCAGGACAAGCCGTGCGCGCCCTTCGCGTCCCTCCCGCACCCTCACCACCACCCGCACCTCGC
>NW_011494724.1:1397307-1427353 GCF_000754665.1 Bison bison bison
CGCCTTCCGGACCCGCACTTCCTCGCCGCTGTCGGGCTCGTCGTGCTGCTGCTGCTGCTCGTCGCGCCGGGGCAGCCAGCTCAATGTGAGCGAGCTGACGCCGTCCAGCCATGCCAGTGCGCTCCGGCAGCAGTACGCGCAACAGCCACGCGTCCGCCTCCCAGCACCACCAGTGCCACAGCCTGCAGCCCGCCGCCAGCCCCACGGGCAGCCTCGGCAGCCTGGGCTCCGGGCCCCCGCTCTCGCACTACCACCACCACCCGCACCCGGCGCACCACCAGCACCACCAGCCCCAGGCGCGCCGCGAGAGCAACCCCTTCACCGAAATAGCCATGAGCAGCTGTAGGTACAACGGGGGCGTCATGCGGCCGCTCAGCAACTTGAGCGCGTCCCGCCGGAACCTGCACGAGATGGACTCCGAGGCGCAGCCCCTACAGCCCCCGATGTCTGTCGGAGGAGGTGGCGGCGCGTCCTCCCCGTCTGCTGCCGCGGCCGCGGCCGCTTCGTCCTCAGCCCCGGAGATCGTGGTATCCAAGCCGGAGCACAACAACTCCAATAACCTGGCGCTCTACGGAGCCGGCGGCGGCGGCGGCAGCACTGGAGGAGGCGGTGGTGGTGGCGGCGGCGGCGGCAGCGGGCATGGCAGCAGCAGTGGCACCAAGTCCAGCAAAAAGAAGAACCAGAACATCGGCTACAAGCTGGGCCACCGGCGCGCCCTGTTCGAGAAGCGCAAGCGGCTCAGCGACTATGCGCTCATCTTTGGCATGTTCGGCATCGTGGTTATGGTCATCGAGACCGAGCTGTCGTGGGGCGCCTACGACAAGGTAGGTGCTCGAGCCCTTTGCCCACAGTTCCCGGGCCGCAGAGCCGGATGCCTGGTGGTTGGGGCGGTCGCTGGCGGGAACTCTCTGCCTGCGGGTCCCTAGCTTTCCCCTGACGATCGGAGATGTCCGCCGCGAGGACGAGTGCCACTCCGACTCGCACCCTTAACCCTAGTCTGGAGAGGAAGCTTTTCCGCGCGCAGCCAAAGTTCTGGAGGGAGTGAATGCCCCGTCAGTTTGGGTATTTTAAAGAAGTGATTTCAGGACTCCTTGGGGGAAAGCATGCTTTATTTCTCTCCTGAGGCTCACGATTTAGGAGGTCTCTTTCAAACCCGAAGGCTTAAACTCAAAGCTAATTTCCTCATGGATTTCATTTCGAGAGCCACAAGCTGCACTGGGGTCCGTGTAGTTGCGCCCCCGCTGCTGCTTGGCCTTCCCTGATCTCCTCACTTTCCTGACGGATCACAGAGCCAAAACAGGTGCCCCTACCTCCATCCTCCCCCTGGGAGCTCAGATCCAATTGCTGGGGATTGGCCGACCCCTCCCAGGGCTTAAAAAGTGCTTCTTTTAAAAAAGTGCTTCTGTCTTTGTTGCAGGCGTCACTGTATTCCTTAGCTCTGAAATGCCTTATCAGTCTCTCCACGATCATCCTGCTTGGTCTGATCATCGTTTACCACGCCAGGGAAATACAGGTAACTTACTGCTCTACTGTTTATGAATGACCCCAACGTGGGGAAGTGCAAGGCAGCAGATGCTTTTCCAAGCTCTCCTGTCCTTGCCTGAGGTTACAGAAGACACATGCTGTGTTCTTACCTTAGCACCTGACCTGTTCTTTCAAGAAGTTGAAAGCAAAACAGTGCAGCATATAAATACACAGTAGTTTCCAGGATGTATTTGTTAAACCTCAGATTCCTCCCCCTCTCTTTCTTCTTTAGGTAGGTCCACTTCTCCATGACTGTCATTGCATATGCTTTCCTTAAGGCCAGTTAAGCACTAGCCTTAATCTGTAGGGTAGATGAGTATTCTCCTTTAATACACATTTAACAAGATGGATGGGTCATTAGGGAAGATTGTGCCTGTCTGTATCACCTTCCATACCAACTGTAGCTTAAAAAAGAAAAGAGTCCTGGGATATTCCTCGCTAATGTGCATTAATAAGGCAAGAGGAGAATTCTAACCTTTTCTATATCTTACCCTAACATTAGAGAAAGAAGAATCTGTTGTGAATTTAGAATACAAATTCTGTATATCTGGTAGTTTGGTAGATTTTTAGGTACATTTATTATTTAAAATGTCACTTAAGAGCAAAGGCCACTGCCCTTGTGAGTGGACTTCTTAGGAAAATGTTTGTCTAAATGCAGCCAGGAACTCTGTTGTTAGATATGACCAATAACTGGCAATTTCAGAATATTTGATCTAAAATTCATGGGTCACCTTTTGGATTTTTACTTTGCTGTAGCTTTCGGTCAACAGCATATTAAAGTTAGTGAATAAAATAACTAGAGTTTTCAAAAATTTAGAAAGATTGGGATTTTCCAGTTTACAATTTACACTAATATATACTTTCTGGTTTTTTTTATTAGCTGTTATTTATTTGGCCAAACTATTAAACTCTTGAATTTAGGGTGCTTTCCATTAGGAGTTGCCATTAAATTTAAATTATATTTAATTAATTATAAGTTAAATTAATTTTAAGTTAGTAATTCACAAAGACAGTAGAAGAAACCCATTTTAACTACTACCCAGGCAAAATAAAGATACACTTGATCCCACATGAGGATGGAAAAATTACATAAGCATGCTTTCAAATTTGCAAAGACTTTGAAAATTGTGAAATTGAAGGATTAAGGATAGAGAAGGAGAATTAGAAGGAGTAAGAATATCTAGAGGTAAGTAATAAGACTGCACTAGCCAAAGAAGGCAAGCACATTTGAACTCTAAAATTTGAATAATTTACACAGGTCCATCTTTAATTCAACACTAGTGATCATGGGCTTTTGAGATTCTTTGAATATTTTAAAGTAATACTAAAATGTAACTTACACATAAGAGTATCTTTTCATTTTGACTAGAAGGAAAATGCTTGAGGCTGGGGAACGAACTAGGTCTAATGGCCGTTTGACTTGGTTTACCAGATGAGAAGCCTGTGATCAGAAGAGGTGACCTGCCTGCCAGATGCCACAGCTAGACAGTACAGAGCCTGACTGCCCTGTTCCGCTAGCCCCCACCCATCATGCTTCCCGCTGCGCTCTGCTACTGCGTGTCAGGAGCCCGGAAACATGACATGTCTGTCCTCTCTAAATCCAAAAGTTTGATATTTGAATTGGGATAAACTTACAAGATTTTTCCAAAATCTTCATAGGTATTTATGAAAGTCAAGTAGCTTAATTTTTTTTTTTTTTTTTTTTAAGACTAGTGCAGTTTTACTTAATCTATGCTGGAAAGAGACCTAGCTGGTTTTTTGTTTGTTTTTTTTTTTTGGTGTTTGGGTTTTTTTACTTAGACATCAGCTTTCAGATTATTCCTGTTCCTTCTGAAAAACACACAGCTGAACAGACACTCATGGTGAAGAACATCTGGTGGTGTTAATATCAAGAACAAACTGTCTTCCTGAAAGCACTCATTTTTTATTGGGAAATTATTTTGAAATAACTTATAAGAGTTTGAGAGCTCTAAACACTGGCCGGATGTTAATTATGTGTTGTAAAAAAATTTTGATCATATTTGATAACACTGTTGAAACTTAAAGTAATACAAATAAAATAAACCATATTTTTAAAGATCACTTTACACTTGAAAGAATTCCACTCCTGACTAATTTTGAGGATAATTTCTGTTATACAAATGCATAGATATATTGATTAGAGTATGTATATAGCACAGGTGTTAAAAATGAAGACATGAATGCTGCACGTAAGGATTATAAGCACAGTGAACCTCTTTACTGCTGTGGCAGCATAAATATCACAAAAAGTTAGATTTTTAAAAATTGGTGATGCATGGTTTCTACCAAACCAACCACACTTAAGATCAAATTAGATGCTCCGGTGATATCATTTAGTTGTTTGGATATAGCTATTACTGTTTAATCTTGAGAGATTTTTTTCCTCCAGCTAAAGTTACAAATTTTATCTGAGCTGCATTTTAAAAAATATATATATATAAAATGGAAAAGGACAAAATAAATATGGAGACCCTGAGCTAGAAATCAAGAACCACAAAAGTGTGTTCTAATTCAACCAGAGAGTAGAGTCAGTGATTGCTTCTGAAATACTTCACTCTGAAACACAGTGAAGTCAAGTGCACAGGCTAATGTATCCATGTGTGGAAAGTGGTGAAGTGTGCCCTTTTTAACTTACTGATGTCATTGGTATAGATGTACTTCTTTCATAAGTTTTAAGCAAATATGTACTTCTCAGTTTATTATTAAGAATCCCAAGTATATTGATTAGCTTTGAGTTAAAGAACTCACTGTAGGGGTCATGCCACCATTCAAAGCATGTTCCTGGACATAGCATTCAGTCTTACGTGACACTTAATCTTTTTCTTGTTAGCACAGCAGTATGTTGGTTGGGTAGTGAGAGCTAGCTAGTATGGGTTTTTGGTGCATGGTAGGATTTCTCACTGCACTCAGAAAAAATCAGTGTTAAAGCCAGTGTTCTGTCTGGCTGTCCACTAGAACTTCTTTTGCAAAGCTTGGGGAGGCCCTGACATTTCCATGAAGAACCTTGGAAAGCAAGTCAGTGTGACCTTTTATAAAATGTTTATAAACAGTCTGTCAAAATTAGATGGTTCAGGTGAGTCATGGATGGAAGTGGTTGAATTAAAATAGTGTGATAGGGAGGCTTTGTAAGGACTTAGCTCAGTACATTGCAGCTTTGCTGTCATTTTTCAGTACCACAGACAGCTCAGTGCACCAGCTCAATGCATAGTCTGCTCATTTCACTAATTACTTTTACACCCCTGCCCACAAACAAAAATGAAGTCACTCTTTGGGGGTGGGTGGGTCAGAATGCTTATGTAAAATCAGGTTTAGCGGGGCACATTATCAGCCAAGTAGATGTTGCTGCTGCTGCTAAGTCGCTTCAGTCGTGTCCGACTCTGTGCGACCCCATAGACGGCAGCCCACCCGGCTCCCCCGTCCCTGGGATTCTCCAGGCAAGAACACTGGAGTGGGTTGCCGTTTCCTTCTCCAATAAGTAGATGTTAGGTTTTCTCAAATAGATATTTGACTTTCCTATATTCAGCAGCAAAATTTAAAAATTATGAATTGATATGTAAAATAAATTTTAGCAAATGCCTTTTGTTGCAATCTTCTGACAAAGAAAAAGTACTATGGGGATTGTTTTATACACTTTGGAAAGGTCACCTAATACTAAATAAGTAGCTTCCTCATCTCAAGTACAAGATCAAATAATAGGGAAAACAGAGGCATGATTTCCTATGACTTTTCTTTTTCTTGCCCTTCTTCTTTGATGGAATAAGAACAAAACAATGCTCAAATGCTCTTTAAGATCTTTAATATCAAATAAGTTGAATGTAGATTTCACTTTATCTTTTCAACTTTAGTGTAGTTGAGTTTCTCTTGTGAAAGGAATTTTAGTTGAAAGAACGATTTAGTATTTTTGAGACAGGCAAATACAAGATTGGGAAGAAAGCATCTTGGACGATCTTTCTGGTTCTTACAAGATGTGGCAAAATGGAGTGTACTATACTTAAAAGTTGAAAACACTTTTGTTTCCTTGATTTTGTTTTGGTAATATAGTTATATAATAAAGAGGACTAGAGAAAACACTGATTTTTCTTTGGTATCTTTTGCAGTAGAGTAACTATGCATTCTTCTTCAAATTAGCTTTTCAGAGATGGATGCTATAGATCTAAAACTGGAAAGGCAAAAATTAAAATTTCTTTATACTCGTGCATGTAGGCCACACAAAGGAGAAAGGAGTGACTGAGAACAGGAACTTTAACAAACTCTGAAGGCTCCTGGACTGGTTGGGGAGGGATGGTTAAGTGTCCACTGAGTAGACTGTGGCTCCCCTGTGGAGGGGGCGGGGGAAGGATGCTTGCTTTTGTATTCCTGCAGAGAGCAGCTAGATACTTCCAGACCATACAGAAAATGCTGCATATAGTTGCTATTCTTGTGAGTAAAATAATAGTAAATAAATATACATAGTAAAAATAACTGGTACAGAAGAGCTTAAAATAAATATGATAGTCACATTCTCAGTCCTGTTTTTCATAAACAACCACTTTTAAATTTCTCATGCATTTCTCCAGAATCTTAAATAATGAATATTTACTTGTGTTGAGAGACACGCACAGGGCTTCCCTTGGTGACTCAGCAGAAAAGAACCCACCTGCCAATACAGGAGACTCAGGTTTGATCCCTGGGTCAGAAGGATCCCCGGGAAAAGGAAATGGCAGTCCACTCCAGTATTCTTGCCTGGACAGAGGAGCCTGGCTACAAGTCCATGGGATTGCCAAAAAGTTGGACACCACTTAGCAACTCAACACCAACAGAGACACACGTGCTCTGCTTTCATTGCTGATATATTTTGGTTTTCTTCATCAGCACGTGGAGGCCGGTCTCAGCCTTTTTCCGCTGTTTATTACCCCATTGTATGGATACACTGTGCCTTACTGACAGGCCTTTGGTGTTTTCTAGGCTTTTGCTATTATAAGCCATAATAAAACATACATGCTTATTTTAATCTGCTAATTAGAGAATGTACATATGATAAATGTCCAGCAGACAGATTGTTAAGTAGAAGGGAGTTTGTATTGTAAATGGAAAGGTACTGCTCCCCAATCCTTTAGAAAGATCTTCAGAGTTTTCATTCTCTGCTTCCCCACACATTATTTCCCCACAACATTGTTTACATTGAATGTTATAAAAAGGAATTTTAAATAACTTTGGATTTGCAAAGTTTACTATTTTCTTGAAAAATATTTTTTGTGAAAAATTCCTTAAGGACAAAGCTCACGGTCTCATAGGGTTATTTGCAACATTTTGCAGTGTCTAGTGGTACGTTATTGAATCCTCTGACAAACTGGCCAATCCTTGTAAAGTTACCATCAGAAGCAAATATTTGCCAAATTTGTTTTTTTTTTTTTTTTAACTTAAACTTTGGAGATAAAAGAAGGTGAAAGAGTAGAAGGAATGGTCTTCAAGTTGTCCTTCGATCTCTCCCATATCTACAAGGCAGAGAAACATTAACTCATTTTAAGACTGAAAGGCTGTGAGGTGGGTGCCTTGCTTATATTGCTTTGTGGTGTGGTGGGCAGCTCTGTGACCTCTGTCTGTACTGCCATCAGCTTCTGCCTCAGTTGTAATGAGACTCTGAGTCCCTCTGACTTCACGTATACCCTGTAGTAACGAAATCACTCAGGACTAATTTCCTCCACCTGCCCGTGTAAAGATCTCTGCATTATTAATGGGTGTGACACTAAATAAAGCAATCCTGCTGTGTTTACAGAGCAGCATCACAAATGAATGAAGACTGGAACTTTAGGTTTACTGCAAGTGGATTCGCTTGCTCTGCCAAGTCGTTTCTGGGCCGTGTTTTTTTTCTGCTCGGTAAGAGGGCCACTGTGGGCTGTCATCGTCCCAAACCACATCTGGCAGGGTGGACAGAGGAAGCCGGCACTGACTTAACTTCAGGGAGTTACTTTTGGTCAGGGTATAAAGTGGTTTCATGAGGCTATTTTAAAGAGAATTTCTGCTCATTAGAAAATAATATGATGTTTGCTACTTGGGGAGTATATTTTTAACCCGAAACTCCTTTAGAATTCTCTTTTTAGAACTGGAAAGACCTGAAGTGTTATCTGGCCCAGGATCCCAGCCGGCATGCCATCTCAGATAAAAGTAGCCACCCCGTGTCTGCCTGAACCCTCTCACCATGATGGTCAGTTTGTCAGTACAGGCTGGCCCATTGGCAGACAGCTCTTACTTTTAGGAAGGTTTTCCTTATGTTGGGGTGAAGTCTTCCCATATTCAACATTTAATAGTTTTTGAGCTCTGCTAATACAATGAGAAATAAGACAATCAGGTTCCTTCTCTCCTGGAACTGACATTCCATGCAGGCGGGCTAAGGAGAGAGACAAAAATTAAGGAAGAACATCCTTAGAAGTTGTGATAAGTTGTGTCATAAAGCCCCCATAAAAGGGACTGTGGTAGAAAATCCTTAGGGGCCAACGGTTGTCATCAGATGGGGTGATTATGGGAGTATTCTCCAAGGAAATGACTTTTAAACCAAGATATAAAGTAAAGGAAGTTATCAGTTACTGGCAGAGTCTGGAGGAAAAACCTTTTCAAAGTCCTAGTGACTGAAAAGGATTTCTTGCACTTACACAACTGAGAGCAAATCAGTGTAGTCCAGGCAAGGGGACAGTGGTACTGGGTGGTGTGAGGGTTGTTATACTGAAGGGTCCTGAGCCCATACTTTGTGATACCTTCTTCAAAGTGCATGAGACCATCATTGAAGCAAAGACGAGTCACAATCCAGCTTACTGTTTAAACATACGTTTTGTTTGGTGGGGTGCGGCGGGGAGGCTCTGAGAAGATTGGTCTGGAGACCATTAGACTCTTAATCAACTCACATTGTAGAGATAATGCTCAGTTGGCTTGGTTAACAGCAGTGGAAATGAGGGGAAATGGTCTGGTTTGAGACCCAAGTTGGAGGAAGAATGGACGTTTTAGTGATTGGCTATGACAGGTGAGGGCAAGGGATGATGCAAAGATGATCCCCAGGGTTCTGGTTGGAGCATCTGAGTGTGTGATGCTGAAGGCGGAGGACTCACACCAAAGGGTAGGATGTGGAGTCAGGGTTGCTTCTGATGGAAGTGCTTCTGATTATACAAGAGAATCTTGAATTCAGAGGAAATGTATGGACTAGAAATTTAAGTTAGCAAGTAATCAGCATAGAGGCTATTTAAACCCATAGGAATAGATAAAATCACTGAGAGAAAATAGATGAAAGAAGAAGGTGGAGAGTGGATCAACCTCTGACATCTAGAGGTTTTGTGAAGGAGGAACTAAAGAAAAGAAATAAGAATGACTTGTCCTTGAGGTGGAGATGGGAGTGTTGGAAGGTGGGCACAACGCTGTGTACTGAACACTATGAAGTCTGTTAATGTCGGGTAAAGAGGTGCCTTTTGGATTCGATGAGTTGAAGTCATCCCTGACTTTGATGAACAATTTCAGCGGAACAGTAGAAACAGAAACCAGACTGCAGTTTCCACTATAACAGGCTAAGTCAATCCTCCCTGCAAAGAATTGCAGAACAAACATTTCAACGTTGGTTGCTGCTGCTAAGTCGCTTCAGTTGTGTCCGACTCTGTGAGACCCCAAAGATGGCAGCCCACTAGGCTTCCCCGTCCCTGGGATTCTCCAGGCAAGAACACTGGTGTGGGTTGCCGTTTCCTTCTCCAATGCATGAAAGCGAAAAGTGAAAGTGAAGTCGCTCAGTCATGTCCGACTCTTAGCGATCCCATGGACTGCAGCCCACCAGGCTCTCAGGCAAGAGTACTGGAGTGGGGTGCCATTGCCTTAGGTCTCTTTAAATGCCTCCTATTTAAACAGTATCAATTCCTTTGAATATTCCTGATCACACTTAGGATGTCCCTGATCCTATCCTTCTGGACTTCGACTCTGTTTTGTTGAATTCCGTCTTTGAATAAGAAGGTCAGAAATGTATTCAGTATTTTCAGGTAACATCTGCCGGTGAACTTGTTACCTCCCTTTGTCAAAAATGCTTCATTGTACCAACTGTTATTTCCTCTAAAATGGTCTTTGCTTCACACAAACTGTTGCCAAGTACACTTGTAGAATTGTTACTGAATTGAACGTATGGCTTTACATTTATTGACTCTGTTAAATAGCATCTTGGTTTCAGATGAGTGTTTCAGCCTGTCAGAATTCTTTGAACTGTAATTGTGATGTTTATTTGACACACACTTTATTTAGGTATGGAAAATGCTGTGTATGGATTGGTTATGGCATTGGCAAAACTCAAATCAGTGCTCAATTCTGTTCCAGAAACATGGTCAGTATTAGTGGCTGTCACCCCGCTTGCCCACACTCACCTCTGCCCCTAGCTTCTCACTAGTCGTGACTTTGAAAAGCGTACCTGAGAAACGCATGCCCAAGGCATGAGTGAGCCACAGTCAGAGCTGAGAAGCAGGACCTTCTCTGCAGTTCGCCATCTGCTCAGCCGTGGTATTTGGTTCGGCCTTTCATGTCATAACAACTCTGTGGGCCCTGACTATAGGGCAGCCTACGTTTCTCAACAAGAATGTCATGAGGACTGTCAGATTCTGTGCTGAAATCCATGTATTCTGTGCTGATGATCAGCCAGTGTATTCATGATATCCAAGAAGGAAACAAGACTCATGGGCTTGTCATTTTAAGAATGAAAATATATTAGGCTTTATGACCAAATGCCTTTTCTCTTAAAAATTTTGATTTTCTCTCCAGATGATAAAATTAATAAATATTTATGTTAGAAAATCTATAAAACATAGATAATGTGAAAAGAATGCTAGTTTAATCTCACCACCCAGAGACAAGTATTATGATGATAGAATGTGTTTATATGAAGTACATGGACCTGATATTTGCTATATATTAGTATAAAGAAATTTATTGTTCTTTTCATGTAATTTTCTATTCATGTCCCCATGCCATTGGCTATTCCAGTTTTTTTGCATCATATGGTATATTCAGTTTAATCCTTTCCCTTATTTTTGGACACTTAAAAAAATTAGAAAGAAAAATTAAAAAGAACCTATTATAAATATTTATATAATAAATACTTTGCAAATGAATTTATATAAGGATGTCTAATGATTTCCTAAGGATAAATTTCCAAGGCAGTAATTACTTAAAGGATATTATTTAAGACAATTGAGAATTTGTCAAATTATCCTCCCAAAAGTTTATATCAGTTCGTTGATTTTGAAAGTACTTACAAACCGCTTCGTTAAATATCTGATATAATTGTTTTCTGGAGTGTCTATGTTCACCTTACTGGTTCATGTTTTGAGTACTGTCCTACTTTGTGAATCTAGAAATGTGCCTCCCTGGAGCCTCTTATAGCTTCTTATTTCTCCTTGATTTTGGTTTCTGAATCTTGGCTAACCAGGTTTGTCGAAGGGTAGTTGTGCTTGATAGAGTTTTTATAGAAATGATGCAAAAGCAGTATTGGAAGATAACTTTGTCCACAGATGTTCCCAATCTTTGTTATTCTAGGAAGCTGTGAAAACCATAATTTCCGAAATTGTTCTCTGCAAACTTCCCTGCTGAGCAAAGCATCAGACTCTCTTTTGAATTGTTTACTGTGTTTTGCAGCATCGTCCTGTGGCTTTGTGCACTGACTCTAAAGCCATCCGCCTGGGCTCACACCCAGCTCTGCCGCTGACTAGCAGTGTGACCTTGGGCATGCTGCGTGGTCTCTCTGCACTTCGCTGTCCTTGTCTGTGAAATGGGGACTATAGAGTACTTCTCTCATCGGGTTGCTGTGAGAGTTGAGTGTGCCTGTGTGTGTAACTGTACACATATATATGTGTCACTTAGAATGCTGCCTGCTGTGTGCTGAAGGCTGTTTAGGTGTCACTGCTGGTCACTGTTAGCTGCTTTGGGGGTTGTCGGGGTGGAAGGGGAGGAATTGGAGCACAGCCTCCATGGGCTTTGGGAAACAGTGGTGATATTTTTTTCTTCTTTTTCAAGTCTTACAGGAGGGAACAGAAAGAAAAAGGTGTGCATTCAAAACAGGGTTCAGTAGTTTATTAACATTTAAACTCAAATAGCTGTTGTGTGTGTTCTCTTTTTAACAAAAGCTTTGCTCTCCATTAAGGACAGCCAATTTTTTTTTTAAACTGAGTTAGTTCAGATTCTCCCTGTGGGCAGGTTGGCCATCTGAGGAAGTAAGTGTACATTTTGGTTGTCAGGTTTCAGATCAGTAAACTAGTGTTAGAGTACTATGATGTCAGGCTCACCATTTTTACAAAAATAGCTGTTTTGCCTGTAAACCTACCATAGGTTTGGCTTCTCGCTGGAAGCAAGGTTCTGTGTGAGCTACATTAACTCCTTCAGGAACCCAGGTCACAGCTTGATGGCATCTCCATCTAATTAGGACCCTGGTGACTTAAAGAGTTAAGTACAGCACCCTGAAAAGTAAGCAAAGGGAATAATTTGTAATGGAAAATTCTGATAGGAAATCCCTGCTGAAAGGTTAAGAGGTAATAAACAACCAAAGGCATATGTAGAAGGGATTGTAATTGACAACATTTCTGTCTGTATTCATTTGAAGGTTTATGATATATTTACATCTTTTTTCTGGATTAGGTTTATCTCTGTTAAATTTTGTTTAGCATGCCACCACCCTCAACCATTGTGCTTGGAGTACATTGGTTGGAAAGAATTGAGAAGAATTTTGTGTGTCAATATGACAAGTAATATCTCAAAATACTTGTTGTTCAGTGATTGGGTTTACTTTTATCAGATGGCTTATATCTCCCCTTCTGTTTCATTTCCAATGACCATTACTTGCATCTGTATTATGCCTATCTCTCTTTGTGAACAATGAGTTAGTAATGTGTGTAGTATAGTGTTGGGTGAGTTTTCTTTTTTGCTTTTTGAGTTTGTGAAACACATGGGAATTTAGACATTATATACCTTAAACTGAACTGTGTCAAGGAATTGTAACAGCCAGTGTTTTACATCTGTAACTTGCCATGTGCTTGCTTGACTGTCTGAGCATTGTTACCTGGTTATGTATTTACCCATCGTGGTCATCCAGAAGGTATTAAGATGAGGTTTTTACAAAATAATCTGACTGTAGAAACCCTTACTGGTTTTATCCACTGAGGTGGTCTTCTATCAGAACATTTTGGTCTTCCAAGGAAATTGTGTGTAATATTTATATATTGGTTTTGACTCTAACATACTGAATTTGGGGAGGAGGCATTAAGCAGTGTAGTATGGTTGTCATGGTCTCGAGCAGTGCTTTTCTGAGGATAGTGTCTGCTGTCAAGAGGGTTAAAAATACACAGTGCTAATCCTTAAACTGCTTAAAGTTTTCATGAGTGATCAAGGGAAATTGTATCCTAGTACTGGGTTTATTTTTAAGGTCACAGATTACTTAAAATATTGAAAAACAATAATTGGACTGAATATTTATTGAAATTGGATGCATGTAAAATGATACAAAAGTGATGGCTGTGAGATTTATAATAGTTACCTCATGTGTTTTCACAGACATATCTAGTGCTTCTAGTCATATATTCAAGCAAAATTGTTGACTGAACACTTAATTTCATTTATTTGGATTTAATTGTGAAATTCAAGATGAAAGTCTTGGCTTCTAGGAACTTGCCTTAGGTCAGTTTTCATATTGGTAAATCCCCCCCACATTTGGAAAAAGTTTTTATATCAAAGAGCATGAATTGCTATCTGTCCTTTGAAGCAAAAATAGCTTAAGATATTTTATTTAGTTAAATGTGTGATTCATTTAAAGCTTCAGCTTACTGCTTAAACTTGTGGGTAATGTAAATTTTGATGCTATTGTTGAAAATTATTTTGCAAAAAATTTTACTTCTTTCCCACTAGTATCTTAGTCAAGAATCCTCACTCTTTGTTCTCATTTGTCTGTGTCAAAGAGGATACTTAATGAAAATGCATTGGGCAGACTCAAAAATTAAGCAATAGTGATATGAAGAGAAATCTCTAATTTGCTTGGGGCGGGGAGAGGCAACAGTACCATATTAAGGCTGAAAACTATTTTTCAAAATATCCTTGATTTGCAATTCACTAGCTCTTGTAGGTTTTTTTTTAATATCATTTTTTTAAGCTTAATCTTCTGTATTCTTGTTTTTTTCTTTCAGCGTATCTGCTTGACACAGTCGTTTTTTATCCTTTTTGACAACGTACCTACTTTTCAGTTACTACGTTTGGGCCGTGTTCTGCCTCCCGCCTCAGAGTGGGTCCCTTGGGTGCTCTGTACATTGGGGATGCAGATCCAGCCCCCTCGCTTCACGTTCACTCCCTCACTTAGTCTGAGACCGTGTACACAGGTTGCTTCTGTGGCAGCTATTCTGAAATAGTGAATCCATCAAGTGTGTCTTATTGCAGTTTTATACAACTGGCCACAGAGGAGAGCAGATGTGTGTTTAGGACTTTGTTGCTCACACCCGTGTCAGAACATCTCGGGCAAAGACCACGGAGCACATTCAGTAGCGAGCATTTTCTCTGCAGCGTTTGCCTAGAAACAAGAGGCCTTCTCTGCACTGTTGTACATGAGCACATGTCATCACGGTGAGATGACTGATGTGGTGGAGGGTGGGATGAAGGCTCGTCTTCAGGATCTGAACTGTGGCGTATTGCCATAGGGAAACCAGATTCAACAAAGATGAACAGGATCAGGCCGGGTGGCTGGTGGGGTGGAGGTGACGAGCTCAGCCGCCCCTGTACGGTATGTCCTACCTGCTCTCCCAGGCTGAAGATGAACTGTTGTTAATTGGCTTTCTTTTCCTCTCTCCTCTGGTGGTATGCTGATGACCCGTACAGTTATAATGGGATCAAAAAACATTGATGACTTTCACCCTTTTTTCTTAAACACAGTGGGGAAAATGACAAAAATGCTACAAATCTGGTCCACTTTACCAAGAAGACAAGAACAGGGGAATTTCCAAATCATCTCATTGACTTTGCTTTAAATTTGCCCGTTGAATCCTTCCTTTGAGGAGCAGCCCTGCCTACCCAGCAGTCTCTGAGGTCCCTGCTGGGTGTGTTTACATAAGCACCCCTCTCAGCTCCTCCAGCCTTGTTTGCACTGGGGAATATTCCGGGGGAACACATGCTGTGTTCTGAGATTTCCAGCCACATCGGGATTCCCTAGCTGACTCTGAACCTGTGGGCTGAGTTGAGGAGCTCTCCGTACCCTTGGGTGCCACTGTTGTTGGAGGGAGGAGATGGAGACATAGATAGAATATTTTCCAGTCATGGAAAATGCATGCATCACATCGGACACTTGTGCTTATGTTTATGCTAAGTGTTAAAGCTTTGTGTAGTGTAGACAAGCCAGTGCCTAGACATGACCCAGCTGTCTGGCAGGGCCAGCCACTGTCCAGCAGAGGCTGGGGGCAACAGAAGGCATGCCCTTCCCCCCAGAGGCCAGTGGAGGTTAGGAGGGGCTGTGTCGGCCCCGTTTATCTGGACAGCCACATGGGCCTCTGAGAAGCAGCCCCTGGGTGGTGGTCACCCCTGGCTTTGGATCTGGACAGATTGCAGTCAGAACTCAGATTGGAGTCAGAACTCAGCCTCACCCTGGGTGACCATGAGAAGGAAATGTGACCCCTGGGAGACTCATTTCTTTATTTGTAAAATGGAGATGAGAATTACGTCTGTCTCACTAGACTGTTTTGATGATTCAATGAGACAGTGTTTATGAAAAACCTAGTATAATATGACACATTCAGTAAATGTTAACCCTTTCACTACTACTCTTCCACCATTGCTATTATTAAGCAAGTATCATAGATCGAGCAGGGAAGCAGAACCTAGAGTCTTGGAGGTTCTCAAAGTGGGAAGGGGATTGGATAATAACGGATAATATTTCAAGGAAGTTAAACAAGTTCCGATAACAGGGCGATTGGACAGAGAAGACAGATACTTGATTAGTTAGGGCAGGGGGTTGGCAAACTAGAGCCCATGGGCCAAATCTGGCCTCGTGGGTAAATCCAGCTTGCCTGTTTATATAAAAAAAGTTGTATTGGCACACATTTGTTTGCATGCCATGTACAGCTGCTTCTGCACTACAGCTTGTGCTACCAGCAGAGCTGAGTACAACTAGACCATTTGGCTGCAAAGCCAAAAATATTTACTTTACAGAAGAAAGTTTGCTGACCGTTGAGTTAGAGCCCAGGCTGGTCAACAGAGGCAGAGAGAAACATACACAGGTGTGTTTCTCTCTGCCTCTGCCTCATAGCTTACTTTATTCTTTGCTCCAATTTTAGCCTTCTTTTTAAAAATTGTTTATTTGTAATTTCTGTTGGAATATAGTTGCTTTAGTTGTGTTAGTTTCTACTGTACAGCGAAGCGAATCACCTGTACATATTGTACATCTCCTCCTTTCTGGATTTCCTTCACATTTAGGTCACCACAGAGCACTGAGTAGATTTTCCTATGCTATACAGTAGGCTCTAGTCAATGATCTGTTTTATATATGCTGCTGCTGCTGCTGCTAAGTTGCTTCCGTCGTGTTCGACTCTGTGCGACCCCGTGGACTGCAGCCTACCAGGCTTCTTCGTCCATGGGATTCTCCAGGCAAGAGCACTAGAGTGAGCTGCCATTTCCTTCTCCAAGTTTTATATATAATAGTGTATATATGCCATCCTCAATCTCCCAATTCATCTCACTTCCCCTTTTCTCCATCCATGTCCGCACAGTTGTTCTCTATGTTTGTGTCTCTATTTCTGCTTTGCCAATAGGCCCATCAGCACCATTTTTTCTAGATTCCACATATATGGATTAATATGCAGTATTTTTGTCTTTCTGACTCAGTGTGATAGTGTCTAGGTGAGCAGAGGTTCAGGTAGCACAGCTCGCACCTGGGAAATGCAGATTTCTGCTGGAGTGAGGTCCCCGCTGTGATCCAAGCCCTTGGGCTGCCTGTAGGATCTGCACTCTGGGATGGAGGGGAATGGCCTGGGGGAATTAGAGTTCTGTCATTTTCGCTGAATAGAATAGTTGTGGGAGGAACTACTTTCACGGGGAGTCTGAGCTTTGCAACTCAGAGTCCTTTCTGGTGACCAGTGATGAGACACTGGGCGTGCCTGACCCTTAGAGTGAAGTTTCTCAGTCGTGTCCGACTCTTTGTGACCCCCATGGACTGTGTAGCCTGCCAGGTTCCTCCATCCATGGGATTTTTCCAGGCAAGAATACTGAAGTGGGTTGCCATTTCCTTCTCCAGGGGAATCTTCCCAACCCAGGGATCGAACCCAGGTCTCCCACATTCCTGGCAGACCTCAGTGCCCTGTAAATTAGTCTCTGCAAAGCTAGGTGGGGGATGGTTTACATTTTCATGATCTTGTTGGTGGGGCTGGTCTCCACCAAGAAGAGAGGCTCATTTGTTTCAAATTTTTAAAAAAGGGTTTTAACTCTACATTCTATCATGCACACACACACACGTCATTATTAACATGGGAAGCAACACAGAATCTTGCCTTTTTTCTTTAGGTCTGGAATTCTGGCTACATGTATAATGTACTAAGTATGTGTACTCCTGTTCCCTAGTGATTCAAGTTATATTTCCTGTCCATCATCTCCATTCTCAGCTGCCTGCTGGACAGCTCCCCTTGGAAGCCCCTGCGGCCCTTACCATTCCCAGGCCTCTGCCTTGCCCTCTCCTGCCTGCTGTCCTCACAATGGTGGTCCACCTAGGGCCCCACTGAGGACCCTTGCTCTTTCTTCCACACAACTCTCCTCCCTAACCCTTGTCCCCAGTAGAGTCAACAGGTCCTACAGGTGTTTCCACCTCAGTGTCTTTTACATTACTTCTCCTTCCTAGTCACATTCTCAAGGACTTTAGTTCTGTGTTTCCCAAACTTTTCATGAAATATATTTATATACTGTATAGCAGTTGTATATAATTTTATTTTTCATATTTTAATATTTACATACTTTTATTTTTATTCTGTATTTATATTTTTCTTTAAATCAGCTCTCTTCTTTTAGCCTAATCTTAATAATATCTATGAAATTGTAGTGTAATTGCATATGAGACTTTCCTGGTCTACCTGCAATACAGGAAACACAGGAGATGTGGATTCGGTCCCTGGGTCGGGAAGATCCCCTAGAGAAGGAAATGGCAACCCACTCCAGTATTCTTGCCTGGAGAAGTTCATGGACAGAGGAGCCTGGTGGGCTACAGTCCATGTGTCTACAGACACAAGTGAAGCAATTGAGCACACACACACACACACCCATCATAATTGCATATGTTTTCTAACATGTAGTGAATTAAAACTATAAATAAACAATTCAGCCTAGAGTCATCTCAGAGGAACACATCAAGCTCCTTGTGGAAATTTCTGCTTTGGGCGTCACCCTTGTTTTTAGCGTGTGTGAATGTGGTCTCCCTGCTCCCAGTGTGACCTTTCTCCTCCCCTCTCCCACCTCTTTCAGATGGTCCATCTCCCAAGTGCTGCATGCGTGTCTGTCCCAAACATAAACCTGATCCTGTTGCAACAATTCTAAAATGTTCCCATGGCTCTCTGTTGTTTTCAGGATGACTTTCTTTAATGCAGAAACCCACAACAGGGTTCTCATGATCTGGCCCCCGTCTGCCTGTCAGCCCCATTCAGCCCTGTTCTTATCCCCTGTATATCCTGCCTCTCCTCCAGCAAGACTGAATCACTTGTTCCTGAAAGATATCACACTGTTCCATGCCTCTGTGCATGCAGTGCCTTTCCCCTTTATTTGCCTGAATCCTGCTGGTACATGAAAATTCAACTGAGGGATCATCTCTGCCAAGGAAGTCTTCCCTGCCCAGCCCCTTACTCCCTCTGACTTCCCCCACCTTATTTTCCTGGCTACCCTCAAGTTTTATACAGTGATGAAGAATTGATGCTTTTGAACTGTGGTGTTGGAGAAGACTGTTGAGAGTCCCTTGGACTGCAAGGAGATCCAACAAGTCCATCCTAAAGGAGATCAGTCCTGGGTATTCATTGGAAGGACTGATGCTGAAACTGAAATTCCAATACTTTGGCCTCCTGTTGCGAATAAGTGACTCATTTGAAAAGACCCTGATGCTGGGAAAGATTGAGGGCAGGAAGAGAAGGGGACAACAGAGGATGAGGTAGTTGGATGGCATCACCGACTTGATGCACATGGGTTTGGGTGGACTCCGGGAGTTGGTGATGGACAGGGAGGCCTGGCGTGCTGTGGTTCATGGGGTCACAAAGAGTTGGACATGGCTGAGCGACTGAACTGAACTGAAGAGCCCGGATGAGAAATGAAACTTGATTCAAACCAAGTTTTTCCAACTTCTTACCGATGATTTCTGACAACCTGTTAACTGAGCTTCAGTTTCTTATCTGTAAAATGGGGATAATAGAGCCTCTCTCATGAGATTACCCTGAGGATTTTACTGAGATTTTGTGCTTTGCCCAGTGCTGGGCACACAGTAACCACGCAGACTTTGGCATTCTTATTGTTTTTGTTGTGCTTCCCATCCTTAACCAGGACCTCTGTGACCCTCACTTTCTCTTGGGTCTTTGGGGATAAGGCATCACAGAGTTTGGGGAGGCAGTCAGGCTGGGAGAGAACATGAAGTGCCAGGTACAGCGTGTGGCCTTGGGGGTCCATTACTGGGGGTCTCTATTACAACGGCATCCATCAGTCATGGGTCATGTCTGAGTCTGCTTCCCAGGGCTGAGCAGCCCAGTGAACAGCCCTGTAGAGGGTGTATCTAGCGATCATACATCGTGCTGTGATCTCTATGATGGTGAGTGAGCCAGTCATCTCCTCTGTCCCTGTATCACCATCTGGGAAAGCGGGACAGCCATCACTTGACCATGTGTATGAGATGACCTGTCCTAGAGGTGGTGCGGCAGTGTAATACTATCAATAGTTGCATTCACGTGCCTTATCTTAGCATCAGTTCTTTCTACTCTGTTGTATTTTCCTACTATCATTTCTATATCCCCAAAGAAATTTAGCTATTTGTAATTCAGTTTGACTTTAAATCATTAAAACGAAGTATTAAAACACGCAGAAGTGTAGTTAAACATCATTGGTTGAGGTTGTAACAGTGCATTTGTTTCTCTTCCTCATAACTCTATCAAAAGAGATGGATTTTGTACATTTGGCCAAAAGACATGTGAAAATGAACCTATCCAGATACAGCCATGCTGTGATTAGGAAGCCCTGGTCCTTTTAGGAGGGGCTTGTGAACCACGGGACTCTAAGAGGAGACAGGTCAGCTTCCAGCACTTCTGTCTGATGGCAGAACCCTCCTCTTTGGGTCTCCCCTTCATCTCCTGCAAGATGTTTGTGGTGGCTCCCACTGTGCTTGTCCTTTTACATCTCGATCCTTAAAAAATACTCTCGGACTTCTTCAGTTCATCACAAACATCACCTTCTCTTTGAAGCCTTGTCTAAGTATTTCAGGCAATTTTTTTCTTTTTCTGTTTGTATTGATTGTCATTCTGTATAATCGAGTATTTACACCTCCTTGAGTTGTTTTCTGTGGATATGCTTTACCTTTCCATGGGCAGTTACACAACTGTTTTAGCTTCCCTGGTGGCTCAGTGGTAAAGAATCCACCTGCCAATGCAGGAGACAGGGGATTGGATTCCTGAGCTGAGCAGATCCCCTGGATAGAAAATGGCAACCCACAACCCACTCCAGGATTCTTCCCTGGGAAAGCCAAAGGACAGAGGAGCCTGGTGGGCCACAGTCCATGGGATCGCACAAGAGTGGGACACGACTTAAAAACTAAAACAGCACAACTGTTTGCCCCCAAGCTGCATCATTGTGTGCTGCCATTCAGAACACTGATGGAGCTAAACCAGAGGAGGGACAAGGCAGGAGCTGGTTCATCTCTGCTGTCCATGTTTTCTTCTGACAGTACCAGATAGTGTTGGGCAGTGATGGGGGCAGGGCATGGTACCTATCCTTTGGTTATGCAGATTTCTCTGTAATCTGATAGAGTATGATCCTCTTCTTGGATCTAGAGACTTGTACTCACAAGAGAATGACAGATTACCATCCTGTTGACAAATGAACCATGAGGTCAGTATTTTCTCATGTATATAACTTTGCCCACATTTTAATCACGGTTCACAAATAGGCTTCAAAAATGGTTGCCCAGTGGGAAGCAACTTAGAAGGCCATGACGTATGTTTCCTTTTTGTTATCCTTTAGCAATAATCTGCAGCTCAAAACTTGCCTTCCATGACTATTTAACACGCATTTTCCAACTTTTCAGTTAGTCCTAATAGGTGACCATTTCTGAGATCTATAATATCTCCATGTCCGCTTCTGTGATGTACGATCATTTGGGAGCTTTAGCAGATTAAGTAAATTGTCTGTTGTGGATATTTGCCAGCCTGAACTCAAGTTATAATTGTCCAATGTATAGGTATCTACATACAATTATTGCTGCCTCTGGGAAAAACAGTAAATCTATCATCTTCTGTCTATTCACGTGCCAGCATTTGTGTTCTCTATTTCCATATGGTTACATTAGGAAACTGCTTTGAGGTGTTTGCCTCGATACCTCTTCCTCTGTATGTTAGAGGAAAACAGAGAAAGTTGGTGGAGAAAAGCCATCTTGGGGAGAGTTTCTCTCCCTGACTCAAGAGTCAGTAGCACCCTTGTCTTGGACGAGGCGACGCTCCCCTGGCCCTAAGGGATAGGTGGTGTCTGCTCCTACCTTGCTGGTCATATGTCTGACCCTGGGAATCAGCCACTCCCGGGATTATCAGCTCCTGTGTGAAACCCCTGTAAGTGAACCTGCTCATGTGCAGAACTTCTCTCTGAGCTGTTTGTGTTTAATATTATGTTCCCTGGCTTTAAAATGGTTGGAATAACCATTTCATGAATGTGTGAACCTTCTTGAGTGTAGCCATTGGGGTTCATGGGAACAAATGAGTATCTCAGAAAAGAATTTTCCAAATTGCCCAGGTGGCAAGCTATAATAACCAATATGACCTTTAGTGGAAGAACCATTCAGTTGGGTTGGTGCAGTCACTGGAAGGGTGTTTTTTTTTTTTTTTTTTTTTTTAGGCCAGGTTTCCTGTTTCTGAATCTGAGCCTCAGGCTACAATGAGGTCTGTGTATGTTTTGACCCTATATTTTCTTATTGCTCTTGGTATTTGATGATTATATCAAAAATTAAATGTGATGACTAAGGTAATGGTGAGATGAAAGTGACATTTCTTAAGGAATATGCAAAAAGATTGACTACCTGAAGATAAATATGGTCTTAGAAAGATGAGAGAGACAAAGGGGAGATACTGGAAGACTTAATAAGCACTGAATGCTTTGAGTGGATATGGGGTAGGAACAGAAGATCCCCTACACTAATGTGGAAATTGTTGAGCCATATGAAATAGAAGTAGGATTTGTTAGCTACATGCTTAATGGCTATTCCTTGGAGAGGTGAAATAACTAATAGACATCAGAATAATCAATGTGCCAGTTACATACCTACTGTGAACAGGCACTGTGCTGAGTACATTTATAAATGTTGCCTCATTTTATCTAGATTGTAATTCTTATTCAGCTAGTGAGTAGCAAAGTTGAGAATGAAATTGAGATCCAGGACTTCAAAAGTTCTTTCCTCCTGCAAAATGACCCTTACTTTTAGCTGTGATTTTATCTGAAATATATAAGTAAAATGCTACTTTCTGTATCAGCTATAATGATAAAATAGCATAACCATTTCTTGAAAATGGACAATGTTCAAGCCTTTGGCTCACTTTAATGTAGATGAGGGAGATTTTTCCTCTGAATTTTACAATGTGCTTTTCACTTCACCACCGTTGATACAAGGAGACTGTGGAAGAGCAATCTTTATCCCTAACTAATCATTCTATAAAATATGTCATATTTAGTCTTTTTCATCTGTCTCTAGGGGTTGTTCAGAAAGAGCCACAGTGTTGGGATAGAAGCCAGTGTTCAATTAGCCATGAAAGTGAAGGAGAGGATGGGAAGAAACACTGATGACTGTAATAAAATCTGGATGCTATATGTGAGTCTGTGCTATATCCATGCTCCACTCTGGGATTCCCATCTTAACCCCCTAATTCAGGTCTTTGACATATTTCCTGAGCGTAGCCTTGTGTTCAGCCAAAACAAGTGACATCTTGGGAAACATTTCTTGGGAAGGAGACGTGCATTCTAGTTGCCTGTGGCCAATAGGTTTCCTCTCACCATCAACTCCTATTGGTTGGTTGTCCATGTAGCACAGCTTTGAGACGGATTCTGGAGGCCACTTTCACTGTCTTAGGAAGCTGATCTTCATAAATGTGGAGTGCATTTAGTGTGGTGGAATGCTCTGCCTCATAACATTCATGGTGTGCAGACATGTTGCACCATTTGCTGCTGCAGAAGTCAGGGTCTGAAGACGTAATCGCTGGTCGGGCCTTTGGTCTTCCCCTCCAGCCTGCGTGCCCGTGTTGGCTTCTTTCATTTCTGTCCGTCCTCTTCCTTTTTCTTTGCCTCTTTCTTTCCCACCCTTTAACAAAATCCTCTCTCCCTTTCTCTGCAACATTGAACAGAAGTTAAACCAAAGTTAAAAATTAAAACGTTAATTTTTTTCTTGTATTGTTTCCAATTTGAAATGTACAAGTGCATATTCATCTTGTTGTATATAACTGGTATCAACCATGAGAATCACCTTCAATGCCAATAGTGAATACTGTGCAAGGAAAGCCAGAATCCTCCTCGTGGCCTGTAAGTTTCTTTGTGATCTGATCTTTCCCACTCCTTCAGCTGCGTTCATTAACAGTGCCTCCCCCGCTACACACACACATCGTTGGAACTATCCCAGACTATTTGGAGGGCCAAAACTGTGCTCTTCTTTCAGCTTCTTGTGCCTCTGTGTGTTATATGCTGCAGCTTTGGCCTGGCATATACTACTTTTGTCCACCTGCCTTTGGACCTGGCTTAGGTTTCCCTCTGTGGCAAGCTTTTCCTGACCCCATCAACTGACCTAGTTGCGTTTCTGTGTTAGCACTGTGTCATGATCTAGTGTGGTATGCTGCGATCATAAACCACACGGATGAGGCACGTGGGTAATATGTGTTCAGCCTTTTCTGTGTGTCGGGGAATATGCTAACAGCCATATTTGGATTATGTTACAGTCGTGTGATAACTTAGTGAGCTAGGTGTTATTATTTTATTGAGAAAAGTGAAGTACAGGGAGTAAAGAGACTTGCTCAAGATCAATCACAATGCTTGAGTGTGGTGGAGCTTTTTCAACAGAAGTGTAGTTGTTGGTTTACACTGATTGTTCTCCCCTGCATTGTGAGGACATTTCCTTGACATCAGGGGCTGTTGCTGATTTCTTTATCTCCACAGTGGCTCAGCTGCAATGCGGGAGACCTGGGTTGGATTCCTGGGTTGGGAAGATCCCCTGGAGAAGGGAAAGGCTACCCAATCCATATTCTGGCCTGGGAAATTAGACCATGGACTGTAGTCTCTCCAGTAGTGGCTGGCATGTTGTACAGGCTCAGAGTGATTGTTCCATTAAATGTGATGAAGTCTCATTCGTAATGGACTTTCTGGTCTTTCATGGCTGTGAATTTGGGAGTGTAGAAACATATAATAAACTGGTTTTCTGTTTTGGTGGTTCCTCAGACTTTTGTGTATTCCCTGCACATTCAAAAATCATGTATCCTCAATTTCATTTATTGGCAGTAGCCCTAGTTTTGAATTTAATACATTCAGAAGAGTTTGGAACTTTAAAATTCCTGCCATCTGAAGGATTGAGTGGCATTGTTTTTCTCTCATTCTTAATTTCTTTGTCTGTACTGTAAACACCTACTAAAGAATATAAGAAGGTATGGCTGATACTGTTTATAAGACAAAAAACCAGTTGGCTTAATTAACCTCTCAGATTGATTTTGACAGGAATTGGTTCCCCTCTCTATTTACCACCTCTGATTAATCCACAAGCTTGGTGGTTCTGCTTTTTGGTAGAGAACGTTCCTTAAGAAGTAGGTAGATTTTTACTTTTACCTTATTTTCTACAGCCTGCCTTTAGGATGCAGTGTTTTTAGGACTCACTGTCATTCCCAAGAGCATTAGAACAAAATAGACCAAAAAGAGATTCTAGAGAATACAAACTTCATTGTGGCCCCTCTGATTATCTCTTTATTGGAGCACCAAGCAAGTATATTTGCTGGTTTGAATCCAAAGAATACAAATTTGTGATCTTTATTAAACATCAGCTGCTCCAGCCGTGCCTGTCTGGTTTTGCCACATGGAGGTTCAGAGCTAGTCCCCATGATTCAGACTTAATTACAGGCATGGCTAATTGTAACACATGTGCCACTTTCACTTTTCACTTTCATGCATTGGAGAAGGAAATGGCAACCCACTTCAGTGTTCTTGCCTGGAGAATCCCAGGGACAGGGGAGCCTGGTGGGCTGCCGTCTATGGGGTCGCACAGAGTTGGACACAACTGAAGTGACTTAGCAGCAGCAGCAGCAGCAGCCACTTATTGACTACCTTGTTGTGTTTTCAAATCAGCAAAGTAATAGTTAACATAACAACACACAACCATTGTGAACAAGTAAAGGAGAATGTTTTAAAAAGGAAGTTTTGAGCATTCAACACTAAGCTACAATTCAGTTCATTTTTCCCTTAACCTTGACTGTCATCAGACTGGGTTGACTGTGTTTCATAAAGCTCCATGCTAACTAACTTAGAAGGCTGAACTTAGAAAAATAAAAATAAACAACTAAAAAAGATTCTTCCTTGTGGTTTATACACAGACTTGGGGCTCTTGTTTCATACACTGCTGGGATGTGTTCCCAGTTGCCGAGACTCTGAGCAGCTGAGCTTAAAGAACCATGCTGGTGACTTTCTTCTTTCACAGCTTCTCCACTGGGTTCAGCTTCAACAGAGCCTTTTTGTTGTACATGAGAAAGGAAAGAAGAAAGACTGCCTGGCCCAGTGCTGGGAGGGAGGCTCTGAGCCTGTATTGCAGAGGGGTTTCTTCCCAGAGGTACTCTAGGTTTTGTCTGTCAGCAGAGATTTTATTTATCATAGGTGAAACAGAACATTACAGCCAGAATTGAAATATTCTTCATTTTTCTTCAAGTCTCATTTTATCGCTTCCTTCTGTAGTGACGAGGGCCATTCAGAAATATGTGTGCACTTTTCCAGTCCGTGTTTTGATATGTGCACTAAATATACCTGTATTTATGAATGATCTGTAGTATTTGGAATTCTTTACATTTCACAAAGATGCTATGCTGTGTCTGTCATTGTACAACTTGCTTTCTTTTTTTTTCACTCAACACTGTATTTTGAATGTCTAGTCTAGTTCAGTTACATTAGTTATAGCAACTATGCTTTTTGTAACAATTTCTGACATTTACTTTGAGTTAATACTTTCTCATGACTTCTTTCTCCTTTCTTTCCTTATGTTGGGTGATGTGAGGATTTTTTAAATTTATTTTTTCTTTATTTTATATCAAATATGTATATTTTACAGTATCTAAAGTTAATCAGAATTTTTCTCCTTTGTTCATACTGAATCACAACCCCTGGAGGCCTTCATTTAATCCCATACCTCCATCTGTGTTATTGATATCCAGTATTTATAGCTTGCTTTTCTAACCTCATCCAAATTAATCTTTATGATGATGCTGATAACTATAATTATTTGCAATTTTAAATTTAGGCTTACTAGTGTGCTTACTGGTTCCTTCCCTCTTCCAATTCTATTCTGGGTCCTCTTCCCTTCAGTCCGAGCTTGTAGTATGTTCATTAGCAGCCAGTCTGCTCTTTATCTTCATCATCTTTTTCACCTTTTTTTTCCTCTGAAAGAGATTTTACCTATATATAGAGGTATACAGGCTGACCCTTATTTTCTTTAGAACTTTGAAGATTTTAGTCAATTATTCTGTATCAATTTTTATTTTATCAGTCTAGATAGAAGCATTTCTAAAATTTAGAGAGAGGTATCATAACTCTGCATACTCCTGCCTTCCAAGAGAGGATCAGTCAAAACTCATAGTTATCATTCAAGGCAGAGCTGTTACTGGAATGTGAGACTGTGTGTGTCGTAATGCAGTGATGGCCTTTGGGTGACTGAGTTGTACAAGATTGTTTGGTCTTTCGTTAAATGAGTCAAGACTGTAGGCTCTTTTGAGACCTTGTGTCTGCTTTTTGTGTGATGTGTATGTTTACTGTGTGTTGTGTATATCTTTCCTCTCTGCCAGGACTTCCTGCTACAACTCATTGACTAAATGTAATAACTCTCTTCCTTTAATCTGCAGGTTCCTTCCTTATTGTATGTCTTTTGTTTCTTCTTAGCTGAATGCTAGTGCCCTACATAACCAGACTTGTCAATAATACATGGGTTTGTTAGATTGTGTTGTTAGTGTGGTCTGTATTTTCTTCCTAAAATTGTTTTATAACTGGCTGAGTATGCGGTGAGCAGCCATAGATTTGTTTTGGATGCAAATCTGAAGCTGGAGTGCCTAGGTGCATATCCCAGACCCATACCTCAGCACCATATAAACTTGATTCACCCTCTAACCCCTCAGTTCCCTCATTCCTAAGAGAAAGATGGGAACTGTGTCTACTCTTTTAAGGTAAGTATTTAATATGGATTCATACATGTACACATACACATGAGGGACAGGGAGGCCTGGTGTGCTGCAGTCCATGGGGTCTCAAAGAGCTGGACAGACTTGGAGACTGAGCAACAACAAACACATACAGGTTAGAGCAGTGCCAGGCGCTAATAACCTGTGGTGACTTATGCACACTTCCAAACGGCTTTTAAGTTTCATCTCAAGTACCGTGGTTTGAGGTTCTATTCAGGTGAAGAGGTTCTTTGAGGTTCTATTCAGCTGAAGTTTTTACCAAATATTCAGGATGAAGAACATCTAACTTGGAGAAAAGCTAAACCAGGAAGAGGTTTATACCCCAGGGCATTGAATGTAATGTGTAATTTTATTTAAGTATTTGCTTCTGCCAGTGAAGCAGGAGATCTGAAGGGCTACTGTCATCTAAATCATCAGGGAATAGAGGTGACATTTTAGAATTCCTAATGTAAATTTAAGCATTTATTTGCTTTTTAAATGTTTGATTTGCATCTAACTTTTCTGTTCAGCCTGCTGCCCCTGTCAAATGATGTGAATTCTGGATGACTTGAACTTTTACTCCAGGCTTTTCAGTAACTCACCATTTGACCATGGCCACATTCTTTCAATTGCCCGTGCTTTAATTGGACTGTTATAAGGGCAAATGAGCTAAAACATGTGCACAGGCTTTTAGCTAGTTTTTTGAAGTGCTTCAAATAACTAAGGTGATGATACTACATTTTAGCTATGTGGCAGTAATTGCTGTAATGCTTCTAATAAAAAATGTACAGTTTTCACTTCAGATTAAATGTTTAGAATCAACAGATTCATTCATATTCAGCTGTTTCCTGACTTTAAGACTTACCATGTTTATTTTATTTTACTTGTTCTTGTTCTTGTTCAGTTACTAAGTCATGTACAATTTTTTGAAACCCCATGGACTGCAGCACACCAGGCTTCCCTGTCCTTCATTATCTCCTGGAGTTTGCTCAAACTCATATCATTTGAGTCGATGATGCCATCCAACCATCTCATCCCCTGTCACCCCCTTCTCCTCCCACCTTCAATCTTTCCCAGCATCAGGGTCTTTTCCAAGGAGTCAGTTCTTCACATCAGGTGGCCAAAGTATTGGAGCTTCAGCTTCAGCATCAGTCCTTCCAGTGAATATTCAGGGTTGATTTTCTTTAGGATCGGCTTGTGGTTTATTCCCTATCAACTCCCAAAATGATGTCAGGACACTTACAAAATTTTATAGACACTTAGACCAGCATGTCAATGAAACATTAGTGAAAAATTGACCATAGAGGGATTTTATTACAGTTTTTTGTTTGCTCTAATATTGATTTTCATCCTTTCCAATACTGTTAATATCATCACTGATGTCAATGTCTGTGTCCATCTCCTCTTAGTCTCCTTTCAGTTCGGTAAGAGTGCCTTCATCTGAGGCTACCTGTTGACCCACTACAGAAATGAATTATTGTGAAAGAAACTATTATTTGTTTACCACTGTCTTTGTCCATCAGTCCTGTGAGAGACTAGACCTTCTGAACGGATGATGAAATTGAGGCTTAGAAAGTTTAAGTGGTTTTGCTGAGGTCAGGTATAGTCAGTGGTGGAAGGTCAGAGTGAAGACTAGATCTGCCTAAGTCCAGGAGATTCTAGAGCACAGCCTCCCAAGCCGTACACCTTCCTGCCTTCTGTCATATCACTTCTGTTGAGAGAAGCGAAAGGGGAAAAATAATTATTCTATCTTTATGGAAGTTAAAATGAAATTTTTAGATACAGTTTGCATAAATTCCAAGACACTGTGACCATAATTACCCAATAATACATTAGCACATGTAAAATGCCTGAATGGGCCCACAGAAGGTATGGACCTATGAGAGAAGCCATGTAAAAGGGGGTTAAGATTTTAAATAAGTTTTAAGAGCAGCAGGGCATGGATTTTTAATAACCTTAAATTACTGGACCAAATTGGACTAGTATAAGATTTTGGTCTGTAGACATAGCTCTTGTCTAAGTCAGAAAAGGAAAATTCAGAAACATTTGAAGTTTCTATACCTCCTCTCGCTGGACTGGAAGAAACACAAACTGGAATCAAGATTGCCAGGAGAAATATCAATAACCTCAGATATGCAGATGACACCACCCTTATGGCAGAAAGTGAAGAGGAACTCAAAAGCCTCTTGATGAAAGTGAAAGTGGAGAGTGAAAAAGTTGGCTTAAACTCAACATTCAGAAAACGAAGATCATGGCACCCCGTCCCACCACTTCATGGGAAATAGATGGGGAAAGAGTGGAAACAGTGTCAGACTTTATCTTTCTGGGCTCCAAAATCACTACAGATGGTGACTGCAGCCATGAAACTAAAAGACGCTTACTCCTTGGAAGGAAAGTTATGACCAACCTAGATAGCATATTCAAAAGCAAAGACATTACTTTGCCAACAAAGGTTTGTATAGTCAAGGCTATGGTTTTTCCTGTGGTCATGTATGGATGTGAGAGTTGGACTGTGAAGAAGGCTGAGTGCCAAAGAATTGATGCTTTTGAACTGTGGTGTTGGAGAAGACTCTTGAGAGTCCCTTGGACTGCAAGGAGATCCAACCAGTCCATTCTGAAGGAGATCAGCCCTGGGATTTCTTTGGAAGGAATGATGCTAAAGCTGAAACTCCAGTACTTTGGCCACCTCATGTGAAGAGTTGACTCATTGGAAAAGACTCTGATGCTGGGAGGGATTGGGGGCAGGAGGAGAAGGGGACAACAGAAGATGAGATGGCTGGATGGCATCACTGACTTGATGGACGTGAGTCTGAATGAACTCCGGGAGTTGGTGATGGACAGGGAGGCCTGGCGTGCTGCAAGTCATGGGGTCGAAAAGAGTCGGACACGACTGA
>NW_011494724.1:1427453-1428205 GCF_000754665.1 Bison bison bison
ACTCAATGGACATGAGTTTGAGTAAACTCTGAGAGTTGGTGATGGACAGGGAGGCCTGGTATGCTGAAGTGCATGGGGTTGCAGAGTTGGA
Source organism: Bison bison bison (assembly GCF_000754665.1). Lineage (NCBI taxonomy): Eukaryota > Metazoa > Chordata > Mammalia > Artiodactyla > Bovidae > Bison > Bison bison. The sequence goes on from NW_011494724.1 coordinate 1,427,545, forward strand.
CATGACTGAGTGACTGAACTGAACTGATACAATTTGATATTCTGAGCAGCTGGTTGATATTTAAAAGGCATGAACAAAAGCCTCCCAAGAAGTAACTCTGCCACTCAACAGTTACCATATATACTTTAAATTCTAATATTTGATATACATCCCTTTTGAAATATGGGCTGCTCTCTCCATTACATGTTTTGTTGTTCAGTCACTCAGTTGTGTCCAAATCTCTGCCACGCCATGGACTGCAGCATGCCCAGCTCCCCTGTCCTTCACTATCTCCTGGAGTTTGCTCAAAGTCATCTCCATCAAGTCAGTGATACTGTCTAACCATCCTATCCTCTATCATCCCCTTCTCTTCCTGCCCTCAATCTTACCCAGCATCAGGGTCTTTTCCAATGAGTTAGCTCTTCACATCAGGTGGCCAAAGTATTGGAGCTTCAGCATCAACATCAGTCCTTCCAATGAGTATTTAAGGCTGATTTCCTTTAGGATTGACTGGTTGTATCTCTTTGCAGTCCTAGGGACTCTTGAGAGTGTTTAAGTTGATGATTATTCCTTATTTTTATGGTGGTGGTTTAGTTGCTAAGTTATGTCCGACTCTTGCGACCCCATGGACTATAACCTGCCAGGCTCCTCTGTCCATGGGATTCTCCACTGGAGTGGATTG
>NW_011494724.1:1428305-1429337 GCF_000754665.1 Bison bison bison
ACTTGATGGACGTGAGTCTGAATGAACTCCAGGAGTTGGTGATGGACAGGGAGGCCTGGCGTGCTGCAAGTCATGGGGTCGAAAAGAGTCGGACACGACTGAGCGACTGATCTGATCTGATACCTCCTCTCAATAATGACCTTGATCTATAAAAATAGAAAACCTTTTGCATTTCCCTTCGTCCTTTTCCATGACTGACTTTCTCATTTTTATAAGTTAGTACTTAATTTATATTCTTGCCCCACTTGAAGATTCTGTGGAATATTATTACTTATACATGGGGTCATTTTTACCGGGGTCTGCAGAGTGTGTTATTGCCTCAAGATAATCATGCAAGATTGACTTTATCTTAAATTTTTGTAGATGAGCAACTTGAGATTTAGAGAGATTATTTATCTTGCCCCAAGCCACTAGCTAGTAAGTGGTCAAGTCAAAAATTAAATCCAAGCCTCACTGGCTGCAAGACATCTGTGTGTATTTCCTATGAGTCATACAATGATACCAGAGTCTTTTCAAATGAGTCAGCTCTTCGCATCAGGTGGCCAAAGTATTGGAGTTTCAGCTTCAACATCAGTCCTTCCAATGAACATTCAGGACTGATTTCCATTAGGATGGACTGGTTGAATCTCCTTGAAGACCAAGGGACTCTCAAGAGTCTTCTCCAACACCATAGTTCAAAAGCATCAATTCTTTGGCACTCAGCTTTCTTTATCAGTCCAACTCCTATAACCATACATGACTACTGGAAAAACCATAGCTTTGACAAGACAGACCTTTGTTGGAAAAGTAATGTCTCTGCTTTTTAATATGCTGTCTAGGCTGGTCATAACTTTTCTTCCAAGGAGCAAGCATTTTTTAATTGATTTTGGGGCCCAAGAAAATAAAGTCTCTCACTGTTTCTACTGTTTCCCCATCCATTTGCCATGAAGTGATGGGACCAGATGCTGTGATCTTAGTTTTCTGAATGTTGAGCTTTAAGCCAACTTTTTCACTCTCCTCTTTCACTTTCATCAAGAGGCTCTTCAGTTCTTC